>NC_079419.1:865959-955959 GCF_026213295.1 Gadus chalcogrammus
TCAGCGATTGACAGATACCAAAACGTATCTTGGCTTAAGCTGCAATCAGCAATTTTAACCCATCCTACTCTCACATGACGAAATTGTGATTTGATTTAGTCTCACAGTTTACATGCAATTGGATCTACAGCAGAGGCCTGTAGTCTAAGAAATACATGAGATCCATGAGGCTCGCAAACGAATTGGAAACACAATTGAATCAAAGCAAAGTGTGTCAAGCTAAATGTGCCGAATGCAGCTTTAAGCAGGATGTAATACACAATGGATCACAGATCACATTTTAACAGGGGATTTGAAATAGAACCAAAACATGAATGAATGAATGAATGAACTCAAGAATGAATGAATTATTGATGGCGGCGTCCCCTTCTTCAGTCGAAGCCCTTTTGTTTGCTGTGCATGAAAAATTAATGGGCCTTCAGTCAGCAGCATCCACATGCAGCCTTCATCAGCTGTGTTGTAAAGCCCTCCCAGGACATCGTACGCTGCCCGTCTGGATCAGAGACAGCAGCTCCCTCAGCATGGATGGCAATGAGTTTTTCCGATTGTCAGATACACTTTATTGTTGTTGGGTGTGTATCTGTTCATGTGCGCGCGTGCGTGCGGGCGTGTGTGTGTGTTGCATGCATGTATGTCGATAGATAGCTAGCTAGCCAGAGTTTCCTTTTGCCATGTATAACTAGTACAGGTTCATTGGATTCTTGGACCTGCTTGTATCCAATCGGCTAACAGTTGTTAAATAAACATTAGAATAAAAATGATGAACCCTTATGAATGAATGCAACCCATATGAATAAATACAACACACCCAAATGAAACATAAATAAATACATATGTATATGTTTATATGCATGTATGTATATATGAATGTGTATCTGTACGTACGTATGTATGTTAGTATGAATGTACTTGAATGTAGGTGTGTATGTTTGTTAGTATGAATGTATTGGTATGAAGGTGTGTATGTATGTATGAATGAATGAATACATGCATGTACATTGATGTACAGAGCTATGAGTGATGGATGGATGGAGTCGAGATGAAATACCTCAGCACATTAAAAGGTGATATGGATGGTGTGTGTGTGTGTGTGTGTGTGTGTGTGTGTGTGTGTGTGTGTGTGTGTGTGTGTGTGTGTGTGTGTGTGTGTGTGTGTGTGTGTGTGGGGCTTCTGGTGTGAGAAAGGTTGAAAGGAAGAATCAAACGGATACAGTGCAAAGGGAACAACAATCCCGGCTAAAGCTGTTATCAATAACACATGGTTGCTTAGCAACTGTGCATTTTCTAAAGACTGCCAGCATGCTCACGCGCGCACACACACACACACACACACACACACACACACACACACACACACACACACACACACACACACACACACACACACACACACACACACACACACACACACACACACACACAGAGAATTAATGTCATCTTTAAACAGAATCCGACCAATTCATTAAACGCGTCAATTCAAATATCTAAAGTCAATATACTTTTTCTTCCTGTGTAAGACATATACGGCATGCTAATGGTGGACACTTTTGTCCAAAGCTTCATAACAATTACACTTAGACTGCACGTCTAACCATGTTTAACGACAGTGTAAAGTTAGAACTAAAATGTGGCACTTGAAATCAGTTGCGATGACTCTTGACTGAATAACTGATGAACCGTTCCACCGTCTTAAGACCTCCTCTCTAGGGCAGTAAGTATAGCAACAGTCCTCCCGGTGCCTGACGTTCTTCTGGCGTTCCGGCCGTCTTTCTCCTGCCCACACTCGGCTCTCTGCATATTGAGCTGTCTGTCACCGTCTGCGTCTGTTCTTGGCAGGCTACGCCGCTGCCGTTCTGCTGAGGGCCGTACCTAACCCTCTCCAACCGGGCAAGCTGTCCGTCATTAGCGTCAAGAGACACTTGGTGAGATAGCGTGCCCGGTGAGTGAGTCATTACCCTCGAGTTAGCGGGAGAGACAGCTTGGTGCTCGACGTCAATCGGGTGAACTGACATTTACTGGGAGAGAGAGATTAACTAGCGGACCTGGCACGCACGCCCGTCGGCTGTACTAGAGGACACTATGGTTTACTTTTTCGGTGCCGTTTTGTGTTTTAGTTGTTATCTTTGCATTATTTAAACCTACATAACAGTTGAATTACCATTGACCCTATTGTTGTAGGACCAACAGAGAACGTAAACCCCGGAACAACGAGGCAACGGTCCAACTTTTCAGATGGGGATTGCAGAAAAATACATGATAACGGAGAGGAGGTGCAGTCAAATAGATGTCACTGGCTGACAGACAGACAGACGAGGTTAGCAAATACAACGGAAGACGTAAGGAGGGCCGTGGTGAAGCAATACAAAATAAAAACAACGCAATGTGTTGGTGTTTGACTGCAATAAGTCATCACCACCACCGTGGAACCAAGCAATCATCTGCCCTCATAAGCACACGAAACATTGCATTTGTGAAAACATTATCCCCATGGACTCGATTTCTGAAGAAATGAACGTGAATGCCAAAAATGGTGACGCAAATTCTAATGAAGAGAAGACGACAACATTTAACTTGTAACTATTAACAGCAAGAAACCATTAGGAGAACATTGCGTTGTCTTTCTTCAGTGGTTGTTAAAGAAAAAGTTTCCTTCATTGAGTGCATTTGGTCCGTAAATGGGTGCACGCCTTCCAAAACTACCGGCATCATTAGAATAATTGCTGAAAGGCCATTTCGATCATGACCAAGCGCTCGATAAAAGCACCGCTATGAAGAGACACAAACAACCACTATGACAGGACCGGTGATTTATTGGATTGAAGAGCTGTCAAAAAAATAGGTACATTCTCTCTGTGGTGTTTACAAGTCGATTTTCAAAAGCATTTTATTAATGCTCCCAAAAAGGCAGAATCCAATTCATTGTCATTCGTAACAGCAATGGTCCTTCAAACTCACAATCTCTTTTGCAGAAGCGATACTTCAGGCACAGTCAAGCACTCTTGGGTTCCGTTCAGGTTCCCTCTGAATGTCACCAAAAGTAGTTGAATAAAATCCACAGAAAAACTCATTTTCCATTGTCCTACTAGCAAATAAATATGACCTATAGATATGGCATACATTTGTGATTCGTGGCGATTTATGTCAGACGGCACATACACACAAGCAAACAAACAGTCTGTTAGATCTGACTTATTTACAAAGCAGGACAACCTTTGACCACCGAGCAGCACTCCACAAAATATGAATTTAAATCAGGTGACGACGGTTCAAGTTTGATGTTGGACCACCACACTGAAGAACCAGAAAGCAGCCTTTTTCATTTTCACGTTTTCTTCCCTTTACTTTGGGAGGAGAAATGTTGGCAGAAGTACTAACCTAATGTAACAACGTTTCACGAGCACATTGCACTGGACGTACACATTAGACGATATTACATAAAAATGATTTAACCATTATTTCATGGTGCATGTTTGTTGCGTGACTTATCCGAAGTGACAAATCCATTTTACAATCTCTTTTCTGCATGAAGCACTTGCATCTTTTACATGACAAACCAATGTCAATTCAGCGTATGCAGTGAGCCAGTTAAAGCTATTATTAACTCATTCCTAATACCGTTGGGGAAAGAGTGAAAAGGACTTTAATTTGATTGTTGACTGCTTCATTTTTATTGGTCAGTTTGTTTTTCTCAATAACCACCCTTGTAATGAAATGCCCAAAGCCACCTTGTTATATTGCTTTTGAGAAAGTAATTGCTGTGTGTGTGCGGATTCCCATGTCTTTCAAAGGCCAGGTTTGCCTATACTGCACCTTTATCTTTATCATACCTAAACGTACACACATCTTATACTCACAGTTAAGATACAAGCTGTGGCATTTTAACAAACGCCTCCAATTGCTTTTCCTGGAAATGTATCCATTTAGTTTTAGTACCCACATTAGGTACAGCTTTGCCCAAATGGGAAGTCTCACTATCGCTTTAATGGGCAGATATCACTGTCATTACTCCTGGATGCAGAGTATACGTTTGTACTTCTACCTGACTACCTTCTGGGCCGGCCATTCATTTATCGAGGAAAACCAAGAACCTTCTCAAACTACCATTTCCTGCTCACTCTCATTACAGCCAGGTATTTACAACCCCCCCCCCCCCCCCCCCCCCCCCCTTCCCCAGCAGCTCGGCATTCCCAGAGGAACCATCCACCTCCTCGGCGTTCCCAGAGGAACCATCCACCTCCTCGGCACTCCCAGAGGAACCATCCACCTCCTCGGCACTCCCAGAGGAACCATCCACCCCCTCGGCGTTCCCAGAGGAACCGTCACCTCCTCGGCGTTCCTAGAGGAACCGTCACCTCCTCGGCACTCCCAGAGGAACCGTCCCCTCCTCGGCGTTCCCAGAGGAACCGTCACCTCCTCGGCGTTCCCAGAGGAAGCGTCACCCCCTCGGCGTTCCCAGAGGAACCGTCACCCCCTCGGCGTTCCCAGAGGAACCGTCACCCCCTCGGCGTTCCCAGAGGAACCGTCACCTCCTCGGCGTTCCCAGAGGAACCGTCACCCCCTCGGCGTTCCCAGAGGAACCGTCACCTCCTCGGCGTTCCCAGAGGAACCGGCACCTCCTCGGCGTTCCCAGAGGAACCGGCACCTCCTCGGCGTTCCCAGAGGAACCGGCACCTCCTCGGCGTTCCCAGAGGAACCGGCACCTCCTCGGCACTCCCAGAGGAAGCGTCCACCAGCTCGGCGTTCCCAGAGGAAGTGTCCGGTCCTGTTAATTGTGCCGACCTTGGAGGAAACGTGGCGAGGTCGGGAACGCCGTCCAGGGAAAACACAGCGCCGTCTCCGATACATCACTGTCTGGTCCGCCGTGCGTTAAACTGCCCGCCGCTGTCAGGTCTGATGGTGGGGGAGGTGGGGGGGGTGGGGGGCGACCGATAGGGAACACGGAGCGGGAGACGAGGTGGGGGTGTACGGCGGCGCGGTCCTCACTTGTTCCGTGGAACCTTGTCTCCCAGCGGGACCTCGTGCATCAGTTTCTGCAGGGGTGGGGGGGGGGGGGGGGGGGGGGGGGGTTAACACATGAGGCTGCAGACGGACCAGCAGCTCTACCGAGCCACGACGTCTCTGGGGTACAACTACAGCGTGCACACTGGGGAACGGTAAGTGGACTGCATTTAATCCAAAGCGCCTCACAGCATTCACCCGTTCACGCACACATTCTCACGCTGACGGCGGCGTCAGACATTCAAGGCGACAGCCGGCTCGCCGGGAGCAGTCAGGGTGAGGCGTCTCGCCCAGGGACACCTCGACACTCGGCTAGGAGGAGGCAGGGATCGAACCGGCAACCTGCGGTTACCAGGCAACCCGAACGCTTGTAGCGTACGGGAACAGGCCTACAGTGCATTCTGTAATCCCAGCACTACAAAGGCGCTTTGTACGCCTCGAAGGAAAGAACAGCAGCACACGCACTGTTCCCCGTCGGGAGAACACACACAGGCGCCAGCCTGGGTGACGGATCGCCGATCCCGTGTTGAGGGGGCGTTGTCATGACGACTCGGCCTGGGCCTCTTACCTCCAGCAGGCGGTTGTAGTAGCCGAAGTCGTCCTCGCCCTCGCCGCGCGCGTCCTCCACCTGGTAGCGCCGGCAGGCCAGCCCCAGCTCGTTGGCGTTGAAGAGCGGCGCCGGGTCGATGGAGTAGCCGTTGATCAGGCTCACCAGGTACTCCCGGTAGTGCTTCCTGCGTGGGGGGACAGACGGACGCACGTGGGTAAACATGGCGACCGCCGTGGCAGACGGTTCGACTAAGGGGAGCTCCGAGGGGTGGAGTCTTGATTGGTCTGTTGTGAAGCCGTGGCGAGTTATGTGGGAGGAGTTACGGTCACGGTCATCGGTTCCTCCCTTTTGCTATTACTGTGAGGTAATAAAGTGCCTCAAATAGGTTTGGGTTGGATCCATCAACGCTGAAGTGGAGCTCCCAGAGCGATGGGTGTTTCCTTCCTGATGCGACCACAGACTGTAGAGAGGAGCCGGCAGCACTACGATCATCAGCCCGTTTCATTACATCGTCAAAAGGATTACCCTTTGCCATCTTGTCACCCCCCCCCCCCACACACACACACACACACACACACACACACACACACACACACACACACACACACACACACACACACACACACACACACACACACACACACACACACACACACACACACACACTGCAATGAGAGTACAGCTGTGGAGGCTTGCGGTAAAAGCGCTAACAGATCCGTCGGCCAATCAGAGGCCGTCCCCCATGCGTCCGACACACCCTCCGTGGACGGACGAGCACAGTGTGGACGCGGCGTTGTTGTGTGGTTGTCAGGGTAACGTACTCGCAGAGCCCGGCGTGGCCCGGCTGGGTCTGGGCCCCGCAGGCCGCGTCCGACTGCTGCGCCGCCTCGTCCTTCTGCTCGATCACCCCGCACAGACCTGGAGGACGGGGACGGTGGGGGACATCAGGGGCCATCAGGGGACATCAGAGGACACCAGAGGACATCATGAGACACCAGAGGACACCAGGGGACACAAGGGGACATCAGGGGCCATCAGGGGACATCAGAGGACACCAGGGGACACCAGAGGACATCAGGAGACACCAGAGGACACCAGAGGACACCAGGGGATATCAGGAGACACAAGGGGACACCCGGACACAACAGGATGGCTGATTTATGCATTTCATTGCATCTTCCCGACTTCAGAGTTAAAAACCCAATACATACGTACATCTGAGGGGAGACTGTATCAGGTGACTTCAGATATTCACTTCATCTAAAGTCTGAGGGCAGACGGGCTCCAATATGGCTCAACGGAGGGCTTCACTTTCATTCCCTTCAGATTAGCTTCCACCAATCAGGTGGCTGGAGGCAGGGATGTGTGAGCGTGTAATTGGCTATTAACAGTGAACACAAACTTGGCCGGCAGACGTTGACCGTAAAAAAAAAAGCCTATAAAAGGTTCCAAATCCACAAAGTGTATTCGGCTGCTGCAGAAATACACTCATCGAAAGCTTTATCCACTCACGCAAATGAGTCTCCTTCAGCAGAGTATATCTGTCTAACGAAGCAGGAACGAAGGTTATACTGGTCTCCCCCCCCCCCCCAGAAGATCTGCTGTGTCACGGCCCGACCGCTGGGTCTGAGATTACCTAGCCCCCCTGGGTCAGCGGGCCTCGGCCCCCCTGGAGAGAGCGTGGCCTGGACCTGACACACACAGGCAGTGTTCATGACCACCCAGAGGGGGGGCTCACACCAGGCCGACACCCTCCAAAATAACTAGGGGTGTGTGTGTGTGTGTGTGTGTGTGTCCCCGGTGTTTGTGTCTGTGTGTGTGTGTGTGTGTGTGTGTCCATGTGTGTCCGTGTGTGTGTGTCTGTCTGTCTGTGTACGTGTGTTTGTGTGTATGTCTGTGTGTGTGTGTATGTGTGTGTGTGTTTCTCTGTGTGTGTGTGTGTGTGTGTGTCTGTGTGTGGTTGTGTGTACTTCTGCGTGTGTGTGTGTGTGTGTGTGTGTTAGTGTGTGTCTGTGTCTAGGTGTGTGTGTGTGTGTGTGTGTACCTGTCTGAGTCCCGGGAGGAGGGTCTGTGTTGAAGGCCACTCCGTTCTGCAGAGAAACAAAACATGGAGGCAGTGAGACTGTGCAGTGTTTGCAGAGTTATTAATCCACCCCCGAGCACAAACATATCCAACTGCTATCTATTGGATTCTGTGTCCGTCAAGAAACAGAACCGACTATCTCCTCGCTCCCGGCCTTGTGTCTGCGTGTAATCATCCCCAGATCCCTCGAGTGTCCCGTCACGAGCTGAACTGATCCCTGAACAGTTGCGCGAGCTTGCGTCTTCTTCCAATCACTGCAACATTCCTGCATTAAGGCACCAATCATCGACTCTGCCCCCAGTTTGATCAACCATCTCTCCTCTGAAGACACAACACGTCTCCTCTTTCATGACGTCATCAATTCATTTTATTACTTTTTAATCACTTTTTAGTTTAATTTTTAATTACGTTTTGTCGTGTTTACCCTCTCCCACAAATGTATCGCTAAGAACACACACACACACACACACACACACACACACACACACACACACACACACACACACACACACACACACACACACACACACACACACACACACACACACACACACACACACACACAGCATCTCATATTTCAACTAAACCTTTAGAGAGAGGAGCCAGCCGCAGTTTTGAGGTCATACAAGTTACCCGTCCCCGTCCCCCCGTCCACACGTTATCAAAGTTGCTTCAACTTTCTCGTGTTTTCCCGTTCTAACTTCCTGTCAATATTCCACCGCAGTACAACAGCTGTACCCCCCCCCCCCCCCCCCCCACCCCCCGACCGGCCCCCCAGGGTGGTCTTATTAGAGTCAGTCAGCTGTTGACAGGGGCCCCTCCGGGGGAGCGCGGCTGAAAGGCCTCCCGTCGGAGCGCCGGAGACGGGAGACGGGCGCCGTGGCGACGGGAGGATGCTGCAGTCTGAAAGGTCACGACCTCCAAAGTCTTTGGTTCGGGTTTGACGGCGCTGGATTGGCTCTGGAGGCCGTGGCGCCTGGCACACGGTACTTTCCTAATCGGCGTGTTCTCCCAGGCTGTTAAAGAGGGTTTTAATAACAATACGGTCCCCCTGATGGGGGGGCTGCTGGTATGGGGGGCTCCTCCCACCAGACCCTTTATCGCGTGTCGGAAAGCAGACACACGATAAAGGTGTGTGTGTGTGTGTGTGTGCCTGTGTGTGCGTGTGTGTGTGTGCGTGTGTGTGAGTACCTGCAGCAGGGCTTGCAGTCTGTTAGGCTCCCAGTCTCTGAGGTAGAAGAGGCAGTCTCTGGGGTGGTGTGCGTGCAGCCCTGACACACTGCACTGGTCCACGGCGCAGGTCTGGGCCCAGACGGACGGGGCGAGGGGAGAGGACAGGACAGGAGGAAGACGCTCAACATTTGATCACATTAAGACGACCTGCACCGTTAAACGGGAAACATGTTCGAATGAAGATGATAGGAGATGGATACGTCCTAATAGATATATTATATAGATATTGTGAATATTGTGCGACCTCCAAACATTAAAACGTAATAATAAAAAGTAATAAATGTTCTGCATCAACCAATCTATACCACGGCTCCACAATGTCTTCATGTACTGTTCAAATAGAGCCAACAAAACGGTTTGGCATGTACTCTGCGGCCCAGGGTCGCGATACACCAGATGAGAATCACTGCAGTATGGAACCAGCCCCACCACCACCTCCACCACCTCCACCACCACCCCCTCTACTCACAGTGTGGAAGGGGTTGTTGCAGCCGCTGCAGAACTGGTAGCGGCACTGGGAGCAGCAGAAGTGCATGCAGCCGCCCTTGGACAGAGCGTACTGGAAGCGACAGTTTGGGCAAGCTGGGGAGAGGCAGAGCAGGGATGAGGGAAGGCTGAGGGCCAAACCATCTACTGAGAAGATAGGAGATCTCTCTCTGACACCAACGTCTAAACGAGCGCTGTGTCAACCTCTGGCTTCGGCAGCAGGCGCCGCGCGTCAGACAGACAAAGATTGACAGGTTTTAATTATTGAAGGCGAACGCCAACTCACCACTTTCACTCAGAGAAGAAGAAAATCAATGAAAGTAGACGATGGGTTACTATCAATGTACAGAGAGACAACTTTGTCTTGACCCTTCCTGTGGTGCACAGATGCAGTGGGTGTCTGTGATAAGTATGGCCACTGGAGATACAGAGAGAGAGAGAGAGAGAGAGAGAGAGAGAGAGAGAGAGAGAGAGAGAGAGAGGAAGGAGAGAGAGAGAGAGGAAGGAGAGAGAGAGAGAGAGAGAGAGAGAGAGAGAGAGAGGAAGGAGAGAGAGGAAGCAGAGAGAGAGAGGAAGCAGAGAGAGAGAGAGAGAGGAAGGAGAGAGAGAGAGAGGAAGGAGAGAGAGAGAGAGAGAGAGAGAGAGAGAGAGAGAGAGAGAGAGAGAGAGAGAGAGAGAGAGAGAGAGAGAGAGAGAGAGAGAGAGAGAGAGAGAGAGAGAGAGAGGAGAGAGAGAGAGAGGAAGGAGAGAGAGAGAGAGGAAGGAGAGAGAGAGAGAGAGAGAAAGGAGAGAGGGAGGAGGGAGGAAGGAGAGAGAGAGGAAGGAGAGAGGACTGACTGATCCCGTTGTCCCGGAGGTATCCCGCCAGGCCCTGTCTCTGGTACTCCGGGTCGTTCTCCCTCTTCCAGGACTGGTACTGCTCACAGGACAGGCCGGCATGCTGGGACTCCCACTGTGGACAACCTCATCATCATCATCCTCCTCTTCCTAATCATCATCAGTTTCAGACCTCAGGATAAGCAGTAAAGATCTGGACTAGTATTTATGAAGACTATACTTAAACATCTTAAACATGATGTGCAATGGGCCCCAACATGGGTTGACAGAAAGAGGAGAGTCTAGCATCAGTCCCTGCTGTATTCTCAGACCACAGCGTAACACTTAGGGTTAACGAGGTTAACCCTCGTTAAGGCGAGCACTCACAGGTTTCTTGCACTGGGCACAGAAGCTCTTGCGGCACTGAAAGCAGGTGACCTTGAGCTGGTGGCCGTCGTAGATGAAGCCGTAGGAACACTGGGGACACAGAGCAGAGCGCCAGAGCCCGCCTCAGAACACGGCTCCATGGATACCAGCGGATACCTCTTCAGCTGGTAGACAGGCTTCCCCACGGAGGTGTTGATGCACAGCCATCATTAACTTAATGTGCCACACCTGTACATTCCAACGCTACTGTCACACCTCAGAGAAGGCCTGTGAGGTTGTGCACGTGGGTGTGTGAACGCGTGCGTCAATGCATGTGGTCGGTGTTTGAGTGTGCGTGCCCGTGTGTGTATGAGCATGTGCGCCTCGGTGTACATGTGTATATATGTGCATGTGCATGTGTGTTTGTGTGTGTAATGTGTATACGTGTGTGCGTGCGTTTGAGTGTGTTTTGGTGTGTTTGTTTGCGTGCATGTGAGTACATGCGTGTGTATGAGTGTGTACATATATGTGTGTGTGTGCGTACATGCGTGTGCATGTGTGTGTGTGTGTACTAAGGCTGGGACAACGCGTCGACGTAATCGATGACGTCGACGCATAAATTACGTCGACGCGAAAAATGCGCGTCGATTCGAAAAACCAAAAATAAAGATGGCGGCGACGGAGCGTGGTAGCAACGCGAGTGGCTTCTCAGACTATCACAAGGCGCCACTCACTCGTTCCTCTAAAGTATGGGCATTCTTTAATGTGAAAGGAAACGATTCCGTGATACGTCGTCTTTGCAAAATGGAGATGGACGGGAGGCCTTTGTGTTTCAAGGCTTCAATGTTTCAAGGTTTTATTGATTGCTACCTCTGACTTCTAAGAATGCATTACTTTGCACTTTTATTTTGGACTTTTTAAGGAAATAAACATGGATTGCAATGTTAAGGAATTCATGTTTTTTTCATTCAGATATGTAAATCAACATGTATAAATTGCTATTAGTCAATTAATGGGGAGATAATCGATAGTCGAATCGAAATCGAATCGGACAGAAAAAATGAATCGTTAGATTAATCGATGCATCGAAAAAATAATCGCTAGATTAATCGTTTAAAAAATAATAGTTTATCCCAGCCCTCGTGTGTATGTGTGTGCGTGTGTGTCTGTGTGTGTACATGCGTGCGCGTGTGTGTGTGTGTATGCATGTGTGCGGGCGTGCGCGGGGGGGGGGGGGGGGGTGCCTACTCACGTGGCTGCACCAGAGGAACTTGGGGTCCTTAATGAGCGCCTGCTCGGTCAGCTTCTTGTGGAACAGCTCGTACACCTCGGGCTCCAGACACTCACGCAGCTACGGAGCAGAGGAACACCGCCGCCATGAAGGGATCCCACTCCCAGGGGACCACGTCCCTCGGCCACACGTTAGGCTTACTTCACGCTTTCACATTGTCGTCCATTACTGCAAAAGTCGCAGTGTGTCGCCTATCGACTCGCTCGTAGCTTCAAACACCCCGGACACATCTCCGGTGGAAGCCGACCGATAGTGGTTTGATCCAGAAAACCACGTCCTTTAACCCAGTATATTTTACAAATTCAAAAACGCTAGCCAACTTGTACTCTGTCGATAGTATGGATGGTACTACGGACCCTCCCTGAACCCCTAGGGCCTAACTGGCTCCGTCTGAGGCACTCTAGTTAACGACACACAACTGCATAGCCAGTTTGGCCCCGTTCACACGGGGCCAAACTGGCTATGCAGTTGTGTGTCGTCAACTAGAGTGCCTCAAGCCGGAGCCAGTTAGGCCCCGTCCACACGGGCCATAAACGATCTCTCCCCCTCCGTGGTCCTTTGATGCGTTTCAGGCATATCTCCGTAAAGACGGACTCACTGCGACAACGCGTCGAGCCGTAGAAACGCTGCAGTACATATTCAAGGCACTGGTTCTCCACGGAAGAAAGTAGAGAACCAGGGCGATGACGTCATTGTTGGTGTGTCAGGCGTCCACACGAATCCTAACACAGAACCGCATAGGTCAGTTTTTAACTTATCCCCCCTGGGACCTGGTTTCAGAAAAGAGCGTGTTCGGGCCCCGAAAACACCTGCTCCGTCTGGGCGGTCGGCCGACAGAGAAGACGTTTTCGCCCGAACATCTGTTCCGAGTGGACGGCGCCTTGGATTGGGCAGAACACCGTTCTAGAGAGGACCGGCGAGGGGCTCCGTCTCACAAAGCAGGGGACGCCACAATAACAACCGGCCTGCGGCCTGCGGGCGGGGCGGGGCGGGAGGCGGGGGGTACCTGGATGTCCAGGGTGGAGAAGTAGCTGTTGAGGTGCTCGGGGTCGTTGATGTCGGGCTCCCAGCACACGGGGCACACCATGTCGCGGATGTGCTTGTCCCTCACCACGATGGTGAAGTGCTGGCGGAAGCAGCCGCAGCACACGGAGCACTGGCACGACGTCAGGGACTGCATCTGGAGACGGGGGGGACGGGGGGAGGGGGGGGGGGTTAGGGAGGCTAACGCGTGGATTTCAGTTCATCCCTGATTGTTTTTATACCTTTCAATTTTTCTTTTTATCCATTTCTTATTTTAAAAGGGAAATTCAGTCCAATTTCCAATTAGCGGTTAATTTCTAAGTGAAAGTGAAAACAGGTATTTTTTTTTTTATTATATACATTTTTCTCTTTCATATTATTATTATTATATATTTTTCTTTCTAGTATAAAGGTGACATCACAGCAATATTAGAGATTATAGTCAATTAAAATAAATTGAATAAAAAAAAATTAATAATAATATATATATTATTAATTCCTTTTTGTTCAATTATTTTTAATTGACTACAATCTATAATATCATTATTTTATATATATACTATATAGAGGACTCAGAAGAGGCACCAGCGATGCCCCCCGCTGTCTCTCTGAACCCCCCTATGGCAGAGCCCTGTCCGCCGTGGGCTCCAGTCAGTCCGGGCGCGTCAGGATCAACGGCTCAACACATTAGCAGCGTTCATGCGTCCCGTACCTTGCTGTGAGGGAAGATGGACAGACAGATGGGACACTCTTTGGCCAGGACCCTCTTGATGAACTCCCTGTCGTGGGACTCGCGCACCGCCTGCACCACGTCCTCCAGGCAGTAGGTGGCGTTGCTCTCCAGCAGCAGGGACAGCGCCAGTTCACAGCGCCCCCAGCTGGGCAGGTCGTACACCGCCAGCAGACGCCTGCAGGTGCGCTGGAGGGGAGACGCTCGGTCACGGACTGAGCGCTGCGTTTAGGCACTGGACCCGTCAACGGAAAGGTGTCTGCACTATTCCTGTACGCTAGTCGAACAATTTATACAAATATTTGTAAAAATTGCTCCACTAGGGGCTGACTGAGGTACGTGAAGCGGAGGGGAAGCTGGTGTGCTGGAGGCCTGTGCTGCGTGCTTGGGTATCGCTGTGCCACTGCCTTCACGGTCCCCAAGTCCTAACATCAGAGAGTTCAGAGAGTTGGGTAACATAATCCTGGTTGTTGTTTCACAACACGCGTAGGAAGCAATACTCTCTTGTGTTGGGATATACCTGAGATTGTCAGCTTTTAAGGTGCAGTGTGTAGTATTTAGTGTAGCAGACTGGACTTGGCGATAATGGAATCTAATATTCATAAGTATGTTTAACTAAGTGTATCATCCCTTGAAAATAAGAACTGTTGTGTTTGTCATGATCGTAAGATGTAGCACCTCCCTGTTCCTACAGTGGTCCAGAACAGACAAATGGCTCTAGACAGGCCGCAATTTAAATTAATAATCAGGATCGCTTCCTCTTTCTTATAAGTTATGAACAACAGCTTTACCGACGAAATAACTTGACACGTGACAATTTTCAGATACTTGCTGTTGTTTTGGATCATCAATACTGGTACCTGTACAGGCCACAGACCAGTACAGCCCACCCTAGCTTCTCCTTCATAACTGGAAAGTCAGGTATGAGGGGTCGTTGTGGGGAACTCAGTTGGTCACAATCTTTAAACACACCACTAGATGGCACTAAACCGCACACCCTGCAGCTTTAAGTCTCCTCATCCACCATCTGTTTCAGAGCACGACGACGATGCAACACATTCAAATCCACAGTCTCCAACCAGGCACCTGCTTGTCGGGGTGCCGCACGTCTAGGGGCTGCTCGGGCTTGTCGCTCCACATGCGCTGGTGGAAGGGCTCCAGCAGGGGGCGCTGCAGGAGGGCCAGGGCGCCGTGCAGCTCCCCACGGCTCTGCCGGAGCACCTCGTGGCACAGCTGCTCGTCCTCGAAGCCCAGCGAGCTCAGCTCCTTCACCTGGAGGGGACGGGGGAACTGTGACAGCGTACGGTACGCGCCTGTGGTCCAACACAGCTACTACCCTTAAGGTCATATGTAGTTTAATACTCGCAGGCCTGGTTTGTTAGTTGTCTTTTGTGATTAAAAACTAATAATTTGGCGGTGTTCAAATCATCAATCATTTGTGTGAGTTATGTGAAATATTTTAAGTGTGAATATTTTGTATATATCCACTGTCTTGTATACTAATATAAAAGCCCGTGTCTGAATATGTGCTACTCGTTATTACCCATAAACCCCCGAATGTGTGCCTTTGTTTTCTAGCTCCACCTAGAGAAAAACAAAACGTGAGCCATACGATGCCTAGAGGGGGTCGTTGGTGACAGAACCCCGGTCTCAGACGGAGATCTTCAAGCCCTTAATCGCTGCACACAATAAAAGAGGACCATAAAACAAGTTGAGCATCCGTCTGTGTTCCCTTGGCCTTGTTTGGCCATGATCAAAAGTGAGTCAAGTGCAGCCTCATCCATCCGTCGGTTTCCAAACTCCCCTCGCCGGTATCTCACCACTTCAATGCTCAATACTCAGACCGTTGGATAAGCCGAGCGCCGGCCGACCCCTCAAGCACGACCGCTCCCGCTCAACCACGACATTCTGCTCTACAAGGCTCTGCCCTCCAGCAGCAGGGACAGCGCCAGCTCACAGCGCCCCCAGCTGGGCAGGAGCCGCACTACTGCTCTACATTCTGCTCTCTAACAGCGTCCGTGTAGAGGGACTCTTAACGCTTAGTTATGGTTGGACGTCGACGCAACGCGATGACCACGCAGTCGCTTCGACGCACTCGTGAACCAGTTATGGTTCTGCATCGGGTTTTAGTGAGCGGACCAATCACAGCCCTCGCTGCAGCGTCGCCTCGACGGAAGGTTTACGTTTTTGGAAGGCGCATGCCAGGCCCTTGCGGTGTACGCAAGGAGGGTCCGCAAGGACGTTAGGGGTCCGTGACCCCCTTTGCGTTGCGCCAACGTCCAGCCATAACTGAGCCTTGGACGAGTCCAGACGGTTGTGGTGCAGACCCCGCCGCGGTCCTACCTTGAGGCCGCGGTCTCGGAGGGCCTGCCGGGCAGCCCGCTCGGTGTCGCCCCCTGCTGTCAGCCAGGCCTGCTTGGCCTCCGCCCGGGACAGCTGCAGGGTCACCCCCCCGTTGGCGGGGCCGGAGTCGGGGCCCCCGGGGCCCCCGCCGCCCCCGCCGCCCCCGCCGCCGCCGCCGTCGTCCGTGGGCGGATCACACAGCCCGTTCTGCGGGAGGAGAGACGTGGGTCTGGATGGGTGTACAGACTCACCTTCTGGAGCTCCACATCCAGAACAACATAATGATTCAACTGAATACACTTTAATGCAAATAAAGCTGTGACATGACGCCCAGTAACCTGACTGACAACTCGAAATATACACATATATTAGGGCTGGGTTATAAGTCGATATTTTGTCTACATGGAAGACTACATTTCTATCGTAATATGAGACCATTAGTCGTCTTCGTTTTTGGAGACACTAACATCTTGATATGGCATAAGTGTTGTTGTCTTTCCTGCTTTCAGAGGCATTAGTGAATGTACCAGACGGTTCCAGCTGTTGTACCCACTTAGTCGTTGTATCCACAATACTGATGACTATTTATCAAAAACATCCTTGGATAAATATTTTTAGAAAACACCAATCCCTCAAACTTTGTTGCATTATTGATAATATCTATCAATATTGAGGTATTTGGTCTTTTTTTTTTATAGAATTGATTTGATCCACAGTGCCCGACCCTAACATATATAATATTATATATATAATAGGGCTGGGTATTACCAGGTACCGCACAATTCAATTAAATTAGATTCTTTAGGTCTTGATTCGATTAGATATCGATTCGATCATATATTGATCCAATTACTTCGATATCGATTCAATAATACGTGCAGATGACAAAAATACTTAAATATTATTTAGAATTAACCATTTCAAAATGAATTATTAACCATTTCATTGTGCTTTAACTAGCAAAAAGGGAATACACCATTGTGTAGTATTTTTCCTGAGCTAAACTTGCAGCATAAAAGTAATAATCATAACATGGACAAATGTAAAAGGACATGTACATTTAGGCATACTCGCTACTAGATTACCATAACTATGCTTCTTTTTTTTTTTGGAAATAATCGATTTAAAAAATAATCAGAATCGAACTTGAATCGAGAACAATTAAATTGCAGTGCATTTAGAATCTAAATTTTTACCCAGCCCTAATATATAATACCTTATATATATATATATATATATATATATATATAAACCATCTCTGTTGAGTGACTTACAGTGAGCTCCGTGGTGGGCTGGGTGCTGGAGGCGGAGCTTCCCGGGGGGGCGAAGTTGGCCACCAGCTCACAGATGTGGTCCAGCAGCAGGGGGAGCTCGTCCCTCAGCCACTCACAGGGCAGGACGCTGGTGTCGCCGGCCACCCGCATGCCGGTGTACACCTCCTCAGGGCTCAGGTCCCGCTTCTCCCCGTCCTGAACACACCACAGGTACAGGTACAGGTACAGGTACAGGTGGGTCGGGACCCACAGGTACAGGTACAGGTGGGTCGGGACCCACAGGTACAGGTACAGGTGGGTCGGGACCCACAGGTACAGGTACAGGTGGGTCGGGACCCACAGGTACAGGTACAGGTGGGTCGGGACCCACAGGTACAGGTACAGGTGGGTCGGGACCCACAGGTACAGGTACAGGTGGGTCGGGACCCACAGGTACAGGTACAGGTGGGTCGGGACCCACAGGTACAGGTACAGGTGGGTCGGGACCCACAGGTACAGGTACAGGTGGGTCGGGACCCACAGGTACAGGTGGGTCGGGACCCACAGGTACAGGTACAGGTGGAATAGGACCCACAGGTACCGGTACAGGTGGGTCGGGACCAACAGGTACAGGTACAGGTGGAATAGGACCAACAGGTACAGGTACAGGTGGGTCGGGACCAACAGGTACAGGTACAGGTGGAATAGGACCAACAGGTACAGGTACAGGTGGGTCGGGACCAACAGGTACAGGAACAGGTAGGTTAGGACCCACAGGTACAGGTACAGGTAGGTTAGGACCCACAGGTACATGTACAGGTGGGTTAGGACCCACAGGTACAGGTAGGTTAGGACCCACAGGTACAGGTAGAAGTTAGTTAGGAACAGTGTTGGGGGTAACGCGTTACAGTACATCATTACTTTTTTTGGGTAACAAAGTAAAGTAACGCATTACATTTATAATATCGGTACCTACCTACACTACTTTACTAGACTATAGTAACACACTTTCCTGCGTTACCCAACCCGTGTTTGCCTGCGTGTAAAGTTCTGATCCGTTGTGGTGCATGCACGCATGCTGCCTGTGTGTCTGCAGAGCCTGCTGGCCTCGGCCCGTTGCCATAGCGATCGGTTTGAGTGACGTAGCTGCTTGTGCGAAGGAGTGTTCAAGTGTCGGAGCGCTGAAGCAGCTGACACAGAAGGACCGGCTGGTTGCAGGGTTCATTGTAGAAGACATGCTTCCCCTCGTCGACTATTGAATCGCCCAGATATAGAAAAATGCTAGATAAAGTACCCGGACTCGCAAGCCTGCATCCGACAGGAAAACATTTCCCATTACCTGAGCAAGTGTTATACCGCCCTGGATCATGTGTCTACCACCGCGGACATTTGGTCCGCCAACAACAAAAGTTACCTAGGAATGACGGTGCACTGGATAGACAGCATTACTTTAAAACTCGAGAAGGCTGCTCTTGCCTGCAAGAGGGTGAGAGGAAGACACACTTACGATGTCATAGCTTGCTAAATAGATCAGGTTCATTCAGCCTTTGGACCACATACAGTAACAGCATGTGTCACCGCCGCTTAAGTGCATTTCTGTTTTGCTTGTGTGGGATAAAGTGACCTTTTTATATTTTTCATTGACCACTTAATTTTTGTTCTCATGGTCCCCAAACCCTTCGTTTTGAAACTTATGTGTTGCTACTGATGGACCTCACCATAGCCTACTTTATCCTGTTGTTTGTGGATTTTACAGTGAGGCATTTCTTTGTGCAGACAGGGATATTGTTCTTTCATGTGGTTTTATATGCTATTTTGTATAGATTTATACAATAAACTCTATGTGATGGTAGGGCTATGAGATGTTATTCCATGTATCTACAGTAAATTAAGAAACGGGAAGGTAAAGTAATAAGTAGTGAAGTTACTTTTCAAATGCAGAAACTAGTAAAGTAATCTCATTACAATCTACAGAAGTAACTAGTAATAAGTAACTAATTACTTTTTTTGAGTAACTCCCCCAACACTGGTTAGAAAACCACAGGTACAGGTACAAGTTAGTTAAGAACCACAGGTACAGGTACAGGTACAGGTGAGTTAGGCCCTCAGGTGAGTTAGAACAGGACAGGTGAGCGAGGAGCCACAGGGGGGTTGTGCCCTGATCGGTGCTACACCCCTCCCCACTGGGCTGGGTGAAGCGGCAGTTCTTTGTTTGTTTAGTGTCCGTCCACGCAATGTAAAAATGACCAAATAAGGAGTGCCTTTGCACTCTATACGCATATATATTTGTATTGTATCAGTGAGAGAATAACAGAGGTGTGTTTTAATCCCCGACGATCCACCTGAGCTTCATTAACCCTAATCCACACAAGTAAATAATCGCACATAAATATACTACTGGACACAGTCCAAGAAGAAATACTTTTATAGGTTCACAGGGCAGCTCATAACGGCATCCCAACCGAAGCTTGGTCCTGTTTCCAGTGCTCAAGTCTAGCGCAGTATCCTGTTTATACAGGAACACTTAACACAGTTAAACCATCTTCGACACAAAGAGCAGTTAAAGAGCACACTGCGGTTCACTATGAACCCCCGCACCACTCCTCTGCCAAACAAGCAGAGGCAAACAAATGACGCGCACAATCCTTCTTTGCGAAGGAGTCCGGGTCGGTTCATTTCGGAAACAACCGAAAACTCCTGCGACCAGATACCAAGACGCCTCTCACCCGAACACCGGCCTCCTCGCCCTGCTGCAGTCGGGCAGACGCCCACACTGCCTTATAGCTCGCACTGAGAGAAGGAGCAGGAGCTTCTCCCCGCAGGCAGCTACACCGCTCAACCACGGTGGACTAGAACTGGCACTTTTGCAATCTTGCACAATTTTCTAGGTACTTTTATATTCATATTTATACACCATTTATTTATGACAGTTTTTAATAGCACCACCTCATTAAGGGAGGTTTGTTTATAAATTACTATTATTGATTATTTACCCCAGGTTTTAGTAATTTGCACAAATGACTTTTTTTAATTTCACTGTTTGTAAAATGATATTTTTTACAAACATGTGACCAATAAAAAAAACGTTGAACGCTGAACTTTGCAGTGATGCATTGTGGGAGCTCACCCTGATGAGCTGGATCAGCCGGAGCCCCTCCTCCTGGAGCAGACGCTGCCGCCGCGCCTCCGGCTCCTCCGGGGGCGGGTTCTTGGGTTTGACGGGCAGCGCCGGGACGCGCCGCACGGGCGACGGGGGGCGGAGCTTCACGGGCATGGGCGCCGGCTCGGGGCGGGCCAGGTCGCACATCTCGCACACGGTGGAGGGCGAGTAGTTGAGGTAGGTGCAGAACTGGCACACCCACTGGGAGAGGAGAGGAAACACTGAGAACTGGGACACCCACTGGGAGAGGAGAGGAAACACTGAGAACTGGGACACCCACTGGGAGAGGAGAGGAAACACTGAGAACTGGGAGAGGAGAGGAAACACTGAGAACTGGGAGAGGAGAGGAAACACTGAGAACTGGGAGAGGAGAGGAAACACTGAGAACTGGGAGAGGAGAGGAAACACTGAGAACTGGGAGAGGAGAGGAAACACTGAGAACTGGGAGAGGAGAGGAAACACTGAGAACTGGGAGAGGAGAGGAAACACTGAGAACTGGGAGAGGAGAGGAAACACTGAGAACTGGGAGAGGAGAGGAAACACTGAGAACTGGCACAGCCACTGGGAGAGGAGAGGAAACACTGAGAACTGGGAGAGGAGAGGAAACACTGAGAACTGGGAGAGGAGAGGAAACACTGAGAACTGGCACACCCACTGGGAGAGGAGAGGAAACACTGAGAACTGGGAGAGGAGAGGAAACACTGAGAACTGGCACAGCCACTGGGAGGGACGGGCGGAGACGGGAGGGGAGAGGAGAGACACCCCCCCCCCCCCCCACTGTGCCGCTGGGCTGTGCTAACAATAGTTAATCTCAACTTGGCCTGAGTACGGTTGCATGGACTATACGTCACCCATCTCAGGTTGCGTATCCGTGCGTGTGCGCGTGTCGGCTCATTAGCCTCTGTAGCGTGGCCTGAGCTCACCTCTCCGTACCGAGGCCACGGAGTTTAACTGTACTTGAGAACGGATGGCGCGCTCACACTAGCCAAACGATCTAGACTTTAGGGGGCAAACGTACCCGACCACGGTACAGATGGCCTAGTGTGAGTGCGCCCTAAGATACCCCGAGTGTTTTGGTTTATAAACCCGGGTTTAGGGGTTCGGAGACGGAGCTATTTTGCTGGTTTGTTTGGTGGTTTTTATAGTGATGCAATGATGCCAACGGTCAAGGACTAGCTTAGAAAAAATAAGTGTCACAGAGTTGCAATGAGCCGTAACCATGGGAATAGCACCCCCCCCCCCCCCTCCTTACTGCGGCTCTCAGTGTGTCGTGTTCAAATTGAAGCCGAAACAGGGAGTTCACTTTTCACACGTTCAGTAAGACAGAAGCTTGCCGTTACAATGAGCCCCGTTGGAGCGGTCAGCGCACAAATCAAATTGATCTCAAACACGTATCTACCTTAAATGAAGGCATTGAGGAAAATGTATCAGGAAATACAGACAGACAGGAAGTCCATGAGAAATATGAAGACTGACATAAAACCAAACCGGAGCAACAACAGAAGAAGCCCAGGGTGAAACACCGGCAACACTTTTATAAACAGCTGTCTCCAGTCATACTCAAGGTCATGTAGGGGTGGGGGAAGATACAGACGCGCATGAGAGACTGGCTATTCTTATCTTCTGTGAGTCTGAATCGATTCACAACAAGATGTATCTAAAAGGATAATACTTAAAACAGTTTCCCGTCGTCCTTAGGTTGCTTTTGTGTGTTTACTTTTTTTGCAGTCAAATTGGATGGTCTAATGGAACGACAGTTTCAGTCATTTGTGTCATAACTTTAATTTATTTTTGATAATTTTTTTTATTGTTCTTATACAATTTGTGATTTGGTCGATTTTGAAGCGTTCTATTTTTCTGCATTTAAAAGCCAATAATAATATTTTTATTATTATTATACGTATAATAATAATTAAAATATTATTATTGGCTTTTTTTTTTCCAGAAACCGGGGGGTACTGACCCGGTTGTCGGGGTACTGACCCGGTTGTCGGGGTACTGACCCGGGTTGTCGGGGTACTGACCCGGTTGTCGGGGTACTGACCCGGTTGTCGGGGTACTGACCTGGTTGTCGGGGTACTGACCCACTGACCTGGTTGTCGGGGTACTGACCCGGTTGTCGTGGGGTACTGACCCCGGTTGTCGGGGTACTGAACTGGTTGTCGGGGTACTGACCCGGTTGTCGGGGTACTGACCCGGTTGTCGGGGTACTGACCCGGTTGTCGTGGGGTACTGACCCCGGTTGTCGGGGTACTGACCTACTGACCTGGTTGTCGGGGTACTGACCCGGTTGTCGTGGGGTACTGACCCCGGTTGTCGGGGTACTGACCTACTGACCTGGTTGTCAGGGTACTGACCCGGTTGTCAGGGTACTGACCTGGTTGTCGGGGTACTGACCCGGTTGTCGTGGGGTACTGACCCCGGTTGTCGGGGTACTGACCTGGTTGTCGGGGTACTGACCCGGTTGTCGGGGTACTGACCCGGTTGTCGGGGTACTGACCCGGTTGTCGGGGTACTGCCCTGGTTGTCGGGGTACTGACCCGGTTGTCGGGGTACTGCCCTGGTTGTCGGGGTACTGACCTGGTTGTCGGGGTACTGACCGGGTTGTCGGGGTACTGACCTGGTTGTCGGGGTCCCCTGGCATGCCCAGGACGGGGGCGGGGGGTCTCGGCGGGGTGACTGCGGGGTGCGTTGGGGTGACGGGAGGCCTGGTGGCGAGGCGAGGCCGCTCGCAGACCTCACACAGGATGCTGCTGGCCGCGTTCACCACGGTGCAGCTCTTACACTGCCACTCTGTGGTGGGGGGGGGGGCACACATAACGACACACACACACGTTAGGGCGGCTTGGTTACGGACTACATCATAGTCACGATTATTTTGGTCAACATAGAAATCACGATGATTCAAACGAATATTTTTGAGTTTAAAAACATGATTTGATCATTTATTCAGCATTTCTCTCCAAAAAAACACTTTGTAACTTAGAACTTTGAAATTTCCCCTTAAAAAGAACACAAAGTGCTCAAATAGAAATTGTTCAAATTTAAAATTATGTAGAAATATGTATCCAGCTGTTTAAAGAAATAAAACTAAAAATCGTTCCAACTCGATCTTCAAGTTTGGAGATCGTTTGACCAAAATATCGAAATCACGTTTAAAATTGTATGAATTGCACAACCCTAAAACACACATGCGCATAAAAACCAGGAGGGACTGACGAACGCACAAATACACACAAACAATGACCCCGCTGTAAGCAGGGGTCCTCCTTCTGCCTTAACGAGGTGGACGTTGGTCGTTAACGTTAATGCAGGCACTAAGGGGTGACGGGGTTCAGACCTGTGGTGGTGCTGGGCTGAGCCTCCTCGGCTGCAGTACTCGACGAGGCCAGCCGGGGGCGCTCACATGTCTCACACAACACATCGCGGATGGAGTTGACTTTGGTGCAGTGGTGGCAGTGCCAGGTGGAGGAGCTGATTGGATCAGGGAGATGGACGAGGTGTGTGCAGTGTCAATTGTGCACAAACAATTTTAAGGAACCTCATTAATTTGTCTGAGCTGTACTCAGACAATGCTTACGTGCCATCTAAAGATGACAAACCCAATTTTATTTGGTACCTGAAAAACTGTGATTGTGTGCCATTTCAGTACATAGGATTTTAAGATTAGGATACAATTCAACATCATCTTCTCCTCTTCTTTTTTTTCACAATTTGTCATGAATCGACATTTCCAATTTCAAATCCCAAAAATCGTCTAAATCCGAGTCGACAACTAAAATAGGAAAGTGTGATCAGTAACAAGGGCAGAAAGATCCATGGCCTCGTGCTGTTTCCACAGCCTACCTGTTTCTGTGGCCTACCTGTATCTGTGGCCTACCTGTTTCTGTGGCCTACCTGTTTCCGTGGCCTACCTGTTTCTGTGGCCTACCTGTATCTGTTGCCTACCTGTTTCTGTGGCCTACCTGTTTCCGTGGCCTACCTGTTTCTGTGGCCTACCTGTTCCTGTGGCCTACCTGTTTCTGAGGCCTACCTGTTTCTGTGGCCTACCTGTTTCTGAGGCCTACCTGTTTCTGTGGCCTACCTGTTGCTGTGGCCTACCTGTTTCTGTGGCCTACCTGTTTCTGAGGCCTACCTGTTTCTGTGGCCTACCTGTTTCTGTGGACTACCTGTATCTGTGGCCTACCTGTTTCCGTGGCCTACCTGTTTCTGTGGCCTACCTGTTGCTCTTTCTGCTTTTAGCCGATGAGGACGAGGTGACCGGGCTGCGCTGGTGGTTGGCTCTCTCTGGGTAGGAGTGGTACAGCCGGTCGCACTCGGTGCACAGCCACTGGGCGCACGCAGGGCAGTGGAACGCCACCGAGAATATCCCACAGATGGTGCAGTTCTCTGGAATGTTTTATGGAAGGCATTATGTTAAGTTTGGAAGGAACCAAAAGCAGATAATAATTGACGTTCACACACACGAGAGAGAGAGAGAGAGAGAGAGAGAGAGAGAGAGAGAGAGAGAGAGAGAGAGAGAGAGAGAGAGAGAGAGAGAGAGAGAGAGAGAGAGAGAGAGAGAGAGAGAGAGAGAGAGAGAGAGAGAGTGAGAGAGAGAGAGAGAGAGAGAGAGAGAGAGAGAGAGAGAGAGAGAGAGAGAGAGAGAGTGAGAGAGAGAGAGAGAGAGAGAGAGAGAGAGAGAGACTATTTGTGCTGCAGTTCATTATCAAACAGAAGCAGCCCATCTTGCGCCCGTCCGTGAGTGTCGTGTCGGGGCCCCACCTGGGGGCCGGGTGGAGGACAGGGAGGCGGGCCCCTGGTGGGTGGAGGTGGAGGCGTTGGCGGTGGCGTTGCGTCCGGGCGTGAGGGGCTGGAAGGCGCGGGGGCTGTGCCGGGCCTGGGGGTCCTGCTGGTAGAGGGGAAACCCCAGGGACTTGGCCGCCCCGTCCCGGGGCCCCAGGGAGGAAGAGGACGAGGACGAGGACGAGGACGAGGGCGAGGAGATGACCACCGCGTCCGTGTTGAGGCCGACGTCCTGAACGGGGGCAGAGAGGAGCACCACTTGAGGAAGATGTACCCCCTAACTACATAATGTACCCCCTAACTCAACAATGTACCCCCTAACTACATAATGTACCCCCTAACTCAACAATGTACCCCCTAACTACATGATGTACCCCCTAACTCAACGATGTACCCCAAAACTACATGATGTACCCCCTAACTCAACGATGTACCCCCTCACTACATAATGTACCCCCTAACTCAATGATGTACCCCTAAACTACATAATGTACCCCCTAACTCAACGATGTACCCCCTAACTACATAATGTACCCCCTAACTACATAATGTACCCCCCAACTACATAATGTACCCCCTAACTCAATGATGTACCCCCCCTAACTCAATAATGTACCCCCTTACTCAACGATGTACGCCCCAACTCGACAATGTACCCCTAACTACATAATGTACCCCCTTACTCCACAACATATGCCCGAGCTCCCTCAGTATCCCCTCACTACATAATGTACCCCCTAACTCAACGATGTACGCCCTAACTCGACTATGTACCCCCTAACTACATAATGTACCCCCTAAATCCACAACATATATCCTAGCTCCCTCAGTATCCCTGAAGTAAATATTATTGCCTTGACACAATGCTTTACCTACTAGATCAACAACCCGTTAGTTAAGGATAAACCTTTGAAACATCCAATTGATAAGAATTTGAAAATAACAAATCAGTCACAATATTAGATTGTTTGCATCATTAATAAAAACATCATATGACTTATGAAGAAAACTCAGAAAACAAGAGATTAAGAAATTTATGATAATAAATACCATTTATTATACCCTGTCAAATTTAAATTATATTTTAAAGTAGTTAATGATCCATGTAATGTAAATTCTAAAAAGTAATTAATAAACAGAACGCTTTCATTCCTTCACACAATCAATCTAAAACAATGCCTGCAGGCGAACTCAGTAGGAACAGGTGGGTACATTCCTACCTTGTGTCTCAGTGTAGGAATAATCCTCTCATAGAACTCGGGGTGTGGATGAACCTCCTAAAGCAACATAAAACCCAGAAGCAGAGGCAGAACGCATGTGAGGACAGCCATTAAATAGAGGCAAAACAATCATGTTTGTTATGGAATATTAAAACACAGTGGCCTTATTAAATAATCATATGAATAAATGATGGTACATTTGACTAATATACATCAGCTACAGCAGACTAAGATCCCAGACTAAAGGAACAAAACAACATGATCAACCAGTGATCAAAGCAAACGTGGCTGTAGTACTGTTTACTTGATTATTAACACATCTATAAGGTCACGTTCTAATAAACGATGAATGATTTAAATTACAAATGAATTACAAGTAACTAATTACTGGTATTGGTCCAGGTATTCAGAGTGCAGATTATTTATTTTTTCCAATTAGCACATGCTACACGTGAACCTTCTAAGATGGCGCAATTTGATTAGTTCGCTATCTCTTGATATTGGGCAATATCCCATGATTGAGATCTCAAACTCGGGATATTGTTTTCATCACGTGACGGTCGTCTCGTCACGCTAATAAAAAAACAAATAAACTGCTTATAAAAGCTAATAATTCCCGGCAAAAAGTGTTATCTTGTTGATTTTCGTAGTGTTCACGTGTAGTATATACTAAATACTAAAACAGCTATTCCCCACTATTCACTTTGCCTTCGCCGATTAAGTAAGGAATAATCACCTCAAGGCAGGGCAATAAACAGTTTGATATGCCCGGCTCGTGGAAGGCTTACCTTCCACGCGCCGGGCATTTCAAACTGTTTATTGCCCTGCCTTGAGGTGAATATTCAGTTTATTCTACTTCTCGCCGGCCAACATAATAAAACAATTCAAATACTTTAATAATTAGCCTTTTTCTTATTCGTGTGGCATGCTTATTAAATGTATACTCTGTTTAAGTTCATCTCCCTCGAAAAGTAGTTCCCTTTAGAACTACGGTGAATAACGTTAGCTCAGCTGTAGGTAACTTGTTTCTATAGCAACCACGCAAGGCTGCATCTGATCACTAGTTTAATAATGTAGTTGTTACAATGTATCTCGCTTGCAAAACTATGTATCGAGTGACCCTCTGATAGATTTCCGACACATTTTAGAAACTTTTTTAAATAAGGTTTATTTATACAATGGACCTCATGTTTGAAATGTATGTGATAGAAAACGATACAAGTGGCGTATTGATCTACTGTGCTCAGTCAGCAGCAAGTAGAACCGAAAAGTCAGTGGACAATATGCCGGATTAATGCACCCCTCCCAGCCAATCAGAATCTAGCATTCTTAAATGAAGTAGAATATTGGTTAAATATGACGTGGGGGACGGATGGATTGACACACATGCTGCGTCACTGTGCAGAGGCACACCGACCTTGATGAGCAGGTCCAGCTCCATCCTCAGGCTCATCACCTCCAGGGTTACCCTGGCAACCTGCCCCACGTCGGGCTCCACCACGTCCTCGGGGAAACTGAGGCCGTCCATCTGCTGGTGGGAGTAACCATAGAGACAGAGCACCGCTCGGCCGCCCTGTGGGCAGGAACCAATAGGAGGAGGTCAGAGACGCGTGGTTGTAATTAAAACAAAGTCAAGGAGATAAGGACCCGAGCTCCCCAAAGGCCCGGGTTAAATCATATGCTGCAAATTTGAAATTTAGCCATGGCATGGATAACTCAAACTATGAGTGCTCTGTAATGACACTTATGGCAATCTGCGTGCACATAAAGTCACATGACCAGAGATAAATTCCTGATGGAATGGAAAAGCTTTGGGGTAGGATTGACATTTAGAAGGTTATCTAAAACTTTCTAGTACCATATTGGATGAGGACACAATCCCACGGGGACATTAATCAGGTGCTAATTGTAGATTGATCTGTTTACTGTAGTCATCCCTTCTGCAATACAACCTTTTCAGTTTAGCCATCACATTTGCTGAAAATCTTTATTTTTTATAATTTGGTTATCGGATAAAGAATGAGGAATCTCATATGGACCAATAGTGATGGCTGCAATGGCTCAAGACTTTAACCAGCAAAGTGTTTCGCTGATGGCTGGAAGAGACTGCAGAGGAACACTGAAACATTGTTCCTCTGCAGATACGTGCAGAGAAGGAGGAACAACCACTGATTGTGTAACATTCCTCTGTGTGAAATTTGTTCAGATGTAAAAATACCTCCCTGCAGGGAATCACAACACATTCAGGAGTGAGGAAATGAGCACCGGTCGGCGGGCCGTGTGACTCCCGCTGCGCCAAGCTGTTACCTGGATAGCGTCGACGGTCGCCCGGAACACCGGGTTGTTGTGCTTCACCGTCCTCCAGTACTTTGGCCGGTTGGGATTGGTCAGATTACAGCCGTACTTCTCCAGGATATTCAGTGCTGTGGACAGCCTCTGGAGGGACGCCAGGGTCTGGCAGGGGTACGGGGGGGGGGGGGATAAAGGAAATAAACAGATGAGTGGGAAGAAACAAAGCAGGAAAAACAAATGGTAGCGTGGAAACAAATGGAGCAGTATTACATGTCCAATTAATATAACAGACTGTAGACAGAAAGAGGGTGTCAATGTGAGATAACTATTATCCCCATACTGTATCAAGTCCCAAAACAACGAGTATAACTCAATATAAAAGGTCATTTCAATTAGTTTTCAACATTATCATCAACGATATCCCATTGCGATACAACCCTTTAACATGACAAATAGCGTAGCGTGGATTCTTCGAGTTGCAGACGCAGAGAGCTCACACATGAAAGTGACACACGTCTCCATTTCTCCCACCTCCTTCCTGTTGCTGCCGAAGCTGTTCTCCATGACCATGGTCTCGGCGGAGACGAGGCAGTACTTGGAGCAGGGGGGCAGGGGCAGGTGGGCCATGGCGTAGACGCCTGCACGGACCTCCACCGAGCCCGAGTACAGACACAGCTCGGCCTGCATGCGCAACTCGTGGAGCTGCTCCGACAGCGTGGCCATCGGCTGCCCCTACGGCGGCCGGAGATGAACCACATGTTACTCAAAGGTCGCGTTAAACCACCTGGTGAGAGTGTGATTAGCCGAAGTGGGCATCACAAGGAGGCGTGTCCACCTAGATGTGTGACGGATAGATGAGCAACGTGTGCTACAGTCCACTGGGTAGGCTGGTAGACTGATCTATCCAGCACACCTCTAGGTGGACACGCCCACTTGTGATGTCAGGGTTAGGGTTTGACATCACAAGTGGTCGATTTTCAGAATGGCTTGTAATGGCTAATCACACTCACACCTGGTGGTATAATTTGGCACCTTCAACATCCCACCTGAGACGGAGGGACTGCTCATTCATGTATTCAGTTAATCACCCCCTCTTCCCTCATAAAGGTGACCTAATTTAAGATGTATAGGGCCTGTGCATCATGACGTCAAATAGAACTGACCCCCTCCTTTTGAAGCATTGTGTTGGTAATAATGTTTTTGTTGTTGTTGTAATTATACCTGAATTGATTTGTCACTACGGGGTGACAATGTTGTGTTTGAAACCGCCACAGTAATTCTCATGCAAGACGTTAGCATAGGTTACAGTATATTTACATGTATTTAGGATTTTACAGTACGAGAACTCACATGAGTTCTCCCAATAAGGCAGAGTATTGTCCACAACAGATCCCATGATGCATTCTGGTGCACAAGCCCTATTATAAACGGTGGTATGGCTAGGGGAAGGGAATAAGACCTTCTGTTTCACCACCGGGCTGTCCTCCATCGGTCACAGCTGATTAGTGGCGGTTGGCATCAATCTTGGGTTGAAGGATTAGTTGGAACTGTAAACAGTTAACATGGAGTCAGGCAAAGGGTTAAAGGTCATCACCACACACAATGAAACATTTTAATAGCATATGCTTCTTACACCACTTGTATAAGTGAAAAATAAATATGAACTAGAAGATTAATGAGGCTATTAGTTAAGACAACTGGGAGAGTAGTGAAAATAACTAGTTTAGCATAATTATCCCCATCATGACAATAAGATGAAAAAGGGGAAGAATATTTTTTATACTGTAAGCAAATACAGGTCAATGGACATAGTTCTCATGTAGTTCATAAAAGCATTGTAATTCTGCACAACGCTTGACAGGATTTCTGGACCTGCTCCAAAGCATGATCATTCGAAACAGTATCAAGCATTACCAGGATACACGACTAGGTATTTAAGATATTTGAGGCCACTTTAACTTGACTTCCACACAGCAAATGGTGTCATCATCACAAAGATTATCAATGCTTGACTTTGGAAACGTCACATTTGTAGGGTTTTGGGATTAAACTAGGTATTGAGATAACGATATGAATGTAACTGCTTATATTATGTTTGCGTTACCTTTTATGATCGGAGGTGACGAAAACGCAGTGAAATCACGAGTCGTAAATTCCTTTTCACTGGTGGCAAATATCGATGGCTGTTCGGTTTCATTGCAGTTCACAGCATGTCATTTTACTTGACAGTGTAACACAGCCTACTTGTACAGTCATAGTGGCACTGCCAACACGTTTACTGTGAAAGTATACAGTCAAATAAGGATTGTTTAAGAAGGGGTGTGAAAATGAAACCAAACCCAACCAAGCCAGTGTTTTCATCGAAACATGTCGTATTTCGATTCTGAACAGCAGTAAAGCGGTGGGGTGTCGTAAAGCGGTGGTCGCGGCACGTCAGAATACTGTAGTGACATCTAGCGGTGGTTATAGTCTGTCGTTTGAAGAAACATGATGAAAGGTGCAAATATGAAGGGGATCCAGTAAGGAGTTGTGTTTTCATGATGAATATGTAAAATAACAATAAATGTTATCAAACGTGTGTTAATGTAATGTGCAGCAAAGCCAAGGGAGGTCCCAAAACTACTCCGCACCTGAAAGTAATAAAGGGGATTATCTTTGGACGGCTATTGGCGCCCAAGGTGATAAAGGGGCGACGCCAGACTCTGACGTGTTGCTCTAAATGTGTGCACTCATCAACCACTAATCCACTACGAAACCTTATCACTAGTAAGTTTTGGAATGTTTTTTCTTATTTTCATTACTGTCATGTCGCTCAGCAATCACAGAAGAGGGGCTACAGAACATCAGAAGTTGTAGTTGTAAATTGGGCCGCTGCTGTAATCATGCGGTTTCTATTATGCTTCAGCCATTAATGTCAAGGGGCATTGCCACCTTTTATGAACCCCTCTCTATTTTAAAATCCATCTTGCAGTCACATTTCTGTTATCTACTGCACCTTTCTATAGGAAACACTAGTCCAACAAAACTGTCTTAAAAACGACCATTTTAAGTGAATATTGAAGTAAAATGTATATAATAATAATCTATAAGCAGATGTGTATGCATGTTCTTCTCCATACAGACATGGATTATCCTCCTCACTCTCTGGGTGCACTTCTCCCCCACCATCACCCCATTGTTGACCACTCAAGATCACGTTACCGTGGTCAACCGCCAAGCCAACCTTATTACTTGTTCCAATGGAATTTGAATCCATACCACCGGTACGGCCAGGCTTTATCGGGTAAGCAAAGAGCAGTTCCCCCAGACTGCATCAGAGGTACCATTTTAAAACTGCAGTCAGCAGTATTTTTTCTCACCCCTTTGTTCTGATTCAATTGGGTTTTGATTGGTTCTGATATTTATATATATTTGGTATTTGTTTGACTACTGGCCATTGCTATAGATCCGAATGCATGAAAAATGTGAGACTCAATCATAAAACAATTCAATCAAAACAAAGTGGTTTGACCAGAAATTGCTGAGTGCAGCTTTAAGGTCTATATTCAAAAGGATAAAGGCAATATAGGGATTTATAAATTAATTGAGCGCACTGAAGAATAACATTGTTTTTTTTTAAGTGGTGTGCTTCAACTTTTTGCAGCCGTGGTTGCATGAGCAACTGCTGTAAACAGGATCTTCTAAAGCTGTTATTTTAATGTTGTCTTAATTTAAGTGAATGTAATGAATTGCATGAATGCAACGAAACAAAGATATAATAACCGTAGCGATCGTTAGTTGGATAGGCCACAAGCATGAGCTGTTAAGAGGTGTGATTTTGTTGGTGTGTTTGGTTCATGTCCAGCTCTGCCCTGCGTGCGTCCACACATGGCCCGGCGCCCCAACATGTATCCTGGGTATGGGACGTCCCAGGCCATTGGCTGCCCTGCAGACTATAAACGGGGGTTTAACTCTCACAGCTCCTCGCCTGTTGCCCCAGGTTTTCATGTAAGGATAATTAATGCTAATATTTCCATGAAGGTTGAAGCCATGTTATGAAATTGCATGTTTAAACTCTTATTTTGCTTTAAAGTGTGCAGCAAGGTAACACACAGCTGGCTAACTTGTTTTTACACATTTCTCCAAGAAAATATAAATATAATATATATAAATCTATCGGGTGAGAAGACTTCAGCTCCATCTTTCATAGAACCAGCTTTTAAGGAACTCAAATGTGCATATCTGATCAAAGTGAAGAGAGTGCCTCAGATCTATTGGAAAGTCCTAAACACTGATCGGATAGAAACGTGCAGCCCACCGGATGAAATGTTAATTTGTTGAGACTTGCATTTCGTCCCTTGCAGTATTTTAGCCGGAGCAACACTTTAACGACGATCATCCTAATGTTACCTTTTCCAACAGAGGGGCTATGCAAGGAAAATGGGAATGTCAGCGGATCAGAGGGACCCGAGGGATCCGCTCTGCAAGCTGGTTGAGCGTCTGGACAGGCTGAGCACGAAGGAGGAGGAGAATGGGGACGGGGAGGAGGAATACCTTCCCAAGGCTCCTCCACCTGGCCGGGGGACGCCTTGGTACCCCGGTATGGGAGAGCTGAAGGAGACAGGTGAGCCGTTGTGAAATGCACTCGTAATGTCATAAAGGAACACCGACCTTGCGTTGGCACCTCAGTTGGGGCCGGGGGTTCTGAGCCTTTTCAGGCTTTGAAGCCCCCCCTCACTCCTGATATCCACGGGTGTGTGCTTGAGAAATGATTGTTTACCCCCCCCCCCCCCCCTCGGCCCGTGACCAACGGCCCTCCAGGTGTGAACCCCCAGGAGCACCGCCCCCTCAGGGAGCAGGGCCCCTGGGCCCTGAAGGCCGGCCCCCGCCCGCCCCAAAGCCAGGCGGTCTCTGGGATCCAGGGGGCCTTTCCCCTCGACAGCTCTTCGGCAAATGAGGAAGAGGAGGAGCCGCTCTGCCTGGTGAGTGGAAGGAAGGAGGAAGAGAGAGATGCAGACAGCACCCGTACTATTCCTTAACGAGACCGAGTTTAATCGCTGGGTTTTATGTACGTGTATACTTACGACATTTACCTGAGAAGATACTTGGTAGGAGCAGATGAACACTTTACATTTTTATAATTGCATCAAACAATTAAGCAAGAATGCGTTTTCAATACATTACTAGATGCCCTTTATTGTCTTTGTCAAACTGCATTAATAATGTTGAATTGTTGTGTCTCTCGATTGTGGAGCAGAGATCCTTCTAGGGTACCTCTTCATTCAGATATTAAGGAACCTTTGGTTGACAGGTTGGCGCCGGGCACCCGAGTGTCTGGAGTTCATCCATCGACGGACAATCCTCCGGGGAGGACGTCGGCCCTGCGGACGTCTCTGAAAGCGCGCTGAACCTCAACACCAACCAGGCCGTGTCCACGGGCGGCGGCAGGACGACCACGGAGAGGAATGCCGCCGTCTGCCGCTCTTTGGAAGACGGGGGAAAGGAAATCTGTGTCCCGCTGTCGGCCTCCCAGTCTGAGAGTCCTGAGGCCGACCCGGACGTCTGCGCTTGCTGCGGCGCCAGCCTGGAGGAGGAAGACGACTGCCCCGGCGACCCAGGGGAACACCTCCATGGAAGCCCGTTTGAGGCTGCTCACGCGGGAATGGCGTGCAGCTTTGTGGAAGAGATGGCAACCAATGATATGAGGGACGGCGCAGAGATGATGGGGAGCTGTCTGATGCCCGGCCAGCTGGTGCAGCATCATTACTGGTACCCCTGTGTGTGTCCCCCTAACCCCCATGCCCTTCCACCTCTTGGTCCTCGTCATCCGACCAGAAGGTACTGCCGCTGGTCTGACTTCTGGTTTATTTTGTGTGATAAACACTTTGGTATTCCTTCAAACCCCTGTTCATGTGTCTGTAGGTTGTGGAACAGAGCAGCAGGTCAGTGCCCATGTGGTGAGCTGGAAGGGGCTCCACGCACCATTCATGACCCTAAGGGGAACCGAGGCTATGAGCGAGCCCCCCACGACTGGCCCCCCTCTGGCCTGAGGAGCAAAGCTAAGGACCACAAACAGAAGAAACAGAGGGGCGGAGCTCAGCACAGGAGTTATGAAGGTAGGAGGCCATTGGGGGTTTTCACAAGTGACACGATGAACTAGGAGGCGTTTAGGGGATATGATGTCGGCTAGACAAGTGATCATTTGTTTTATTAGTAGACCATATACAATTGTATTCTTTTTGTACTCAATTTGGTCAGAGCATTTATTGGGTATTGGGAATTTCATTATTATGTCCATTTCCCCAGACAGCTGGGGAAACGGTTGTTCCAAATACAGGCCATGGTCTTCCAGACCATATCGAGGCCCAGATGATCAAGGTAAGGCCCCAGAGTGGTTAATGCACTGGTGATGACTGTGGATTTGTTCAGTCCAATCCAGTACTATCATATCTCATATCAGCCAGCAAGGTCTCAGTTTGTTTCACATAAACCAACCTTTTTTGAACCCAACACTTGGTATGGGAACCCCAGAAAAAATCTTGGAGTTTAAAATATACGTTCCAACTTGTGATTGAATACAGTTCCTTTTCAAACTTGTGTCTTTAGAAGTCATTTTCCTTATCAATTCCGCTCTCCCCCAGGCTCTCTCCAAAACGAAAGGCCTTCTTGGGAGAGCTTCTCCAGGAATATGCCCTGGAGAGCAGACCGCCAGTACAAAGAGGCCCCGGACTCTCCTTATTGCAGGGGAAGAGGTAACACAATGCTGTGCACAGAGGTATGGTAGTTTGTGTATTGTTAGGTAATGCAGTTAACAGACACAATGCTTTACAAACAGTTACCTAACGGCTTCATTAGCCTTCCTATCCCTGATACCACACTGGGCGGTCCAAGTGGACTGAGGACCATACTGCTCAAACGGTTTATAATAGCATGCATGCATTTGCTTCTTTTTGTCTTTAAAGCACTTAGTGACGCACATCTTCTTTCTGCAGGGTCCACTAAAAGAAGAGGCACTCGACAATAAATATTGGCCCTGGCCTATTATTACACTTCTTCCTAATATACTTCCTAATTCAATGGGCATGTCGAGGTTTAATATGCAACGTGTGCTGGGTGAGACAATGGTGTTAATGGTTGATTTTGATAAAGGCTAAAAACTAAGTTTGTTGCTTATGCATGACCGGGACTGTCGTATTTAGCACTCAAGGCTACATTTGCTTTCAGAATGTAAAACATGAAACAGATTTGAAGGTACAACCACATGGCTGGATACATATTCTCTACACTGATTTACTCCTTGTGTTTAAATGAGTGTAGTCTTAAATATAAAATGTATTTTTTAATGTTCTCTTAAAATTATTGGGCTTGTACTACATAGCCAATGAATGAATCCTCCAAAATGACTAACATGAGAGTTGAACATTGTATAAACAACCCTTCCCATTTAGCCATTGGATCCACAAAGGTCAGATTCCTTCTACTTAAAAACTGGTTTCCTTATTTGTACACAATCCACTTCCGTGGTTTATGTAGCTTGACGAATTAAGCTCGTTAGAGTAAGTCTGCCTCTTCCCTTCTGTGTTTTTGCACCAACTAATTGTGTGTGTATACCCACAAGATGCTCTTGGTATAAGCTTGCAGTTCACACTGAAATGTGTGGATTCTTGTCTCTGGACTGCCTATTCGCTTTTTACTGTACGCATCGTGTGAACACACTGGAGGACATAGCTCTACTGCTGTACAAGTGGATGGTCATCAAATAGAACAATTCTAATGCCTAATTTTACTTTACAAAGGCTTTATGGTATAGCACTGAAGAGAAGTAGGTTTCTACTGACCGTGCCCCCTCCCCCCCTGATTGCCTTCTCCCCCAGTGTTTGCTGTTGGCCCTCAACAGATCACTCTTCTATTTGGCAATTGGGGCCCTTATTCAGGGTAGAAAATGTGTTGTTTTTTGTTTTTGTTTATTTATTAAAATTTAATGTACGTTTGTCATGCATGTATAGAATGTTGTGGACCCACAGTGATGACTTGTATTTAAGATTTCCAATTCATGTATGTATGTAAATAAGTGAAAAAAGTGTTAAACAGAGTTTGGCTGGATTTCTTTCTTTCAGGCCTGAATAACAATGTGGAGCGAATGTCCTCCATACCAATACATGTTAACTTTAATTTATTTGATGTATAATGTCATTGTTGTTGTGTTATGAAGCTTGTTAAATGGTATATCGTGTCTTATCTTTCTTATGAACTACACATGAATACCATTAAAAATATATATATTTGTACTGCATTATAAATAATAAAAAACGCAGCACGTTCATTTGCTTCATCATGGTTAATATACTTTGTTCAGGAGTATAGTACTCCGAAGGCACAATCGTTTCTTGCGGCCATTCTGCAAGGCAAATGGTGCTCTGCACATCGGCTCCAGACTAATACAGATTGGATATTGCCAAAGCTTGTTCCAGTGGCCACCTCTTACACCTGTAGGCAGCCAAGCACGACCTGAAGCTGGCAAAATGGGAAGCCCGCAACGACTCCCGGGAAACAACCACCTACCGTTGAATGAATATATGAATGTATTCTCAAGGTTAGACATTTTTTTCAGACAAGGCACTTGTCTGAAATATAACATGTAATCTACACATACATGTAAATTGGTGGCAAATGAGCAACTAAAATATACACTTTAAAACTTTTTTTAAACCAGAAACTCCTTCACAATGTGTATCAGTAGAAGAAAAAGGTTGTATTTCTATTTTGAAATAATTAATATTCTTGTGCTGGCTTTTATATTTGCATTAGTCATTACTTCACTGTAAATGAGCCAAAGGCAAGTCCATCAGACAATATATACAGATATTGTGTATTTATGTTGAGCGGAGTATCATTTAGATATAAATTAGAACATTTTGATGCAAATGGTCATAATCTGACAAACCTATGGTTAATCAAAATAATTAAAAGTAAGTATAATATCCAAGCAATATATTATCAAAGCTGACTTAAAATGTTTTCAAAGTGAAAAACAGCGCATTACGTTTGAGTTGTGAAGGAATAAGAAAATGTCATGCTTAAACTTTTCCACTGTCAAATGTTTTTCTCTGCATTTCTCATTGTCCCATTGATATTTGATCATTTGTCAGTTTATATTGTTGTTTCTTTCTTGTAGAATAATTACAGGCAGCTTTGAAATTGGTGATGCTGTCTTAGGTAAAAGTGCTTTATCAATTCCTGAATATACTACTCATTAAATGATTGGTTGGATGTATCCAATCACCTTACTTTGATATAGGACACGCCTCTTCAATGTGTCATATAATTAGCTAATCAAGGCCAGGAGTTTCTGCGTCTCATGTTCAGTTTGTTTGGTTCTTTGATTATTGTTCTTGTCACAGGTAAGAAGTTAGTCATTTGGCCAATACTACCATTATAATGCATCATGTTATATTTTTTAGCAATGCATGCCTGGCTAACTAGATGTACAAATGACATAGGAAAGATTTCAAGGGAAATTGATCAACTGTATTTAGTGAATCTTTCTGAGTTGTAGTATATAGTGTTTATGTATAAAGTCCTTCATTCCTTAATGACTATTGATTTCAATGCACCTCATGCAACAGTTTAATCTGAATATGCCTAATGTCACTTTGTGCTTAAGCTGTTGGAACAATCTGGTTTCCCTGAGGGCCGACGACGTTCTCGTTCTGGTAATGCTTTTGATTTGCTTGATCGAGGCATGGTTTTAAATGGGATGACAATTGTGGAATCCCGTTAGTTGCGATTGTTCCTAATCTTGCTGCTTGTGTCGTTTTGCTGCCTGATATAAATCCCAGGTCTTTCATTGCTTCAGCCATGGCAACAAACCATTGTGCTAACAGACCACCGCAGTCGTCACAACCTGGACTAAACCAAGGAACCCAAAACCCTCACCCCAACGCTGCTACCGGTGCCCCAAACCCCCAACCACAGGGGCCCCCACATGGGTATCCAGGAATGTACTCGAGTCAGGACTATCAGCCAGGACAGCCATGCGCTCCTCATCCTCATTTCCCTCCCCACCCGTTCATGTACATGCCCCCCGCACCTCATCCTCCACCTATGACTCCATTCCCCCAGTGGCCCTCGCCTTATTCATACAACCCCTTCTCAGGATTCCCTGGAATGGGTGAGTGAATTGTATCATAAAGGTTTTAGATGCTCAATGATTAACGGTTTATGTTAAGTCAGAATTAAATGTAATCCCATGTAAGAGGGTATTTCTGTCTCTTTTTTTCCCCCAGGCTATGGTATGGTCATGCCCCCATTCCCCCCAAACCCTTACCTGGAAGCTCCACTCTACATGCTTCCTCAACCTCACTTCCAACAGCTCAACTACCGGCGCTTGATCCATTCGCAGTTCCCTGGCGGCAATGCACCCTACCAGAGCCAGAACCGCAGATTGGTGTCCCAACCGAATTCTGGTGTGAGGGAGACTGTAAGCTCTGAGGTCCAGACGGAACCGACCGCTGACGCAAGTCCCCGCGCTTGCTCAGAGTCTGGAAATGGGACCCGCGGCAGTACTACCCCTTCAGACTTTATCAGTGGGAAGCAAAGTCAAGTTTTGGTGGAGCACTGTACCGCGGCTGTTGCCGACGCCAAAGGTCACCACAACTTTGCGAAGAAGGACTTGGGTAGGGGCACCGCCAAACGTGGCCAAGCGTCACCTTTATCGGCACAAATTGGGAAAAGAAGCTGTGGTGGTCAGGAAAAGTCGTCTTGTAGGCTTGGAAGTGACGGTGAAACGTGGTCGATGTGCGCTGCCAATGCTATGATTCCTGTATGCAGCTCTTCAGACCGAGAGGACGAAGTCACCACCAAGGAACGCCGCGTCTCTTTTCCTGATGTATTAATGACCTTGGTGGGTGGGACACCACCAGTGGTGACTCCTGAATCCCCAGACGCACCATCGCCCAAGAGAGGGGATCAGTTGGCTGGTCAGGAGGTTGCGCTTGCTAAGGAAATAAGATGCGACAGCCTGACGACGAAGAGCAAAAACTTGGAGGATGATATTGTTTTAAGCCATAAGGAAAGGGAGGACCTTGCAAAGATAATTGGATCACCTTTCTACTTCAGGGAGGATCACGCTACGACTCTCAATACATTGAATGATTCAGCAGTGCTGGTTGACTCTATTGTGGCTGACATCCACTCCAGAAATGGCATGTCACAGAATACACCCATAGAATCAGCAGACCAATCCCAGAAAGTTCCTGACAATGAACTGGTGCTGGATGAATATGAAGAGTCTGCTCTACATGAAGATGCAATGCAGGATCCATTCTCGGGTCATTTCCAGTTCAAAAGAAAAATGGATGAATCAGTTTGGTCCGTGGAATCTTTGGCTGCCTACGTTCCTTCTCCGGGCTGGATGATGCAGAATGGACTGTTAGACCCTGAGGTGATTATTGAAGAGATTTTGGAGGATGTTCAAAAGCGTGCACCATCTACACAGAGTTGTAATCCAACCGTTCATCCAAGAGATAGAAGACTAAGTCGCAGGTTTTCATTGTCTGCTAATGCTTTCCCAGTGTATATTCCCCCAGCCACTTGGTCAGCTGAACACCAACATTTGATTCACTCCAATGCATATCCCCCGACAACCCAACGGGATGAGGACACCAGTGTTCCTGCTGAAACACTTGACCCCCAGACGTGTGGAACGGGAGTCCCAACTCCCTCTTCTAAAGAGGCGCAGCTTCAAAGAGATCAAGGTATTGATCCTTCAAATGCACATGCTTCGCTTCTTGACGAGACCTCCCTAGCGGTTGACGAGGGCGGGGACATGGATGAGTCTTCTGAGGCTGTTCGAAGCCCGACCCAGAAACCCTGTAGGGTAACTGAAAGGGCAGAGAATAGTCCTTGCTCTTCCAAACAAGTAGAAGCCCCCCTCTCCAATACCCGCACTGAAAACGAAAGTCCTTCCAGTCGCCAAATCAGAGAACAGGAGCTAAATGGGAGAGTGGAAACGAATTCCGCTAAAAATGAGCAACTAGCCGTCGAAATCCCAAAAAACGCAGTTTCACCAGCGAAGTCGGACTGTGGTAGCCAGTGCTCGTTACTGCAACATTTGACTTGTATATGCAACTGTCATCAAGAGGCTGAAACCATCCAGGCCTCATCTGAGACTGCAGGTAACTTATCAATCCCCTTTATGAACATGGTGGTAAATGCACTTTTAACGGCACAGTTCATCACAGTTCATTTATTGTCATATTTAAAAGCTTTTCCTTATTTGTTGCCAGAAAGAAAATGGAAACAAACGAAAAAGAACAGACCCAACTGTCGACGTAATCGTCAGAAGAAGTACCAGAAGGAGACTTGGATGGGAGATGGCATGCCTTGAAAATAGACTGGTTTGGACACTACACTTTAAACATGTTGGCATGGGCTTTAGTTTGCATGATAAATTGAAGATTCATTTAACTTGCAATAGATTTTATTTTTTGTATGCCATATGTAAAAGGTTTTTTTCTAACAGGTGGAAATGGAAGATAACGAAGATTCCGAGCAAATTACATTTCTTTCCTTTTTTTAAACATTCAATAATTAATAAATATACTTTTTTAACTGTATCATGCATTTGTGATTTTATTAATGCATTCCTTTATTTGATAATGCATCACTCTTTGTAAATATAGACTAATCATTAAGTCATTCCTAAATAAACAATAATGCAGACATGTGAAATGCAAGGGTGTCAATGCTTTTCTCACAATTATTCGGAATTAAGGCCTTTCCGGCCATGTTTGCCACTTGTGGCAATGCTGTTTATTTTCTGCCTTGCTTCCACCCACTAGCTGTTCTCTGAATTGTGAGCCTGCATAGTGTCGGTAGTATCTTTTCAGTCACTGATATCTGCAGACGACTTGATGTGCTTGCATAGTTACCTAACTAGTAACTAGATGGATGGCTAATCCATTTTGGTTTACGAAATTTGGGGCTCCATTTATTTCTATCACTTGGCTGATTGGGTTAAGCACAATCTCGTGCATAGTGAATCCGGTTCTGGAAATACTAATATTGTAATCCATGTGACTGCCACACTAAACTAGACTTGGCTTTCCATTAATTCCATCAGTTGGCACAAGGACGGATATATATCATAACGGATGATCTGAGCATCTGGACAGCTCAATCTCAGACAAACTAGAGGGATTACAAACCTACTTAAGGAATGAACAATTTTGGGGAAAAACAATGTTCAAAGGTTGGAACCAAGCCGAGCAATCTCCTCCAGCAGGAAGTCTACGTCTTCATGCTGGGTGGCGCGGGATTGGAGAAGACGCATCGGAAGAAGTTGACGTTTGAGCCCAATGGCTGGTAGCCAATTAAGGTCGTCCCTTCCTCCATCATCTTGGCTTTGATCCGGGGGGCCACCTGCAATACATAAAACCCCTTCAGCACCATCAGCAGAGTGTACTGCCTTTATCAATTATAATGAATGTACGCATGTTGGATGCATGTCCCCTTAGAGGACACTGGCATGGGTCCTTTATTGACCCATGAAGGAGTGGTAGTATCATGTCCTTTCTCCGAGACGCAGACACAGTGATGTTGACTGAAGAGAGGTGACCCTGTTGATGTTAGCCACAGAGGTGGGTATGTTTCTGCTGAACCTCCCGGCACCCGGACTGACCTCATGCAGCCTGCGGTTCGTGTCGGGCCCGGGGGGCAGCCCCCTGAGGCTCGGGGGGAGGTACCAGAAGCACACGTTGCTGTGCTCCGGCTGGAGGGGTGCGGCACCAGACCCCATCCAGGAGAGGGACACGGGAGACGGGCGGGACGGGCGTGAGGAAATGAGAGAACGTCGAACAAACATTAACACTGGTTTTCACGAAAGATGATGTGGTATATTTGATTGAAGTGATTCGATCATCAAGGACTGCAGACATGTCATTTTAAGCTTGGTGAAATGTTACACATTGCGACTTTAACAATTTCACAGGCAGTTGCTTCTCCGAGGCGTGCAGCCTTACTTTGCTCTCAAAGACCAGTTTGAAGTCAGCCCTCCTTTGGAGTTGCTTAAACAGGTACTCTGCGTTCTCCAAGCACTTATTCACCTGGGACCCAAACCCTTCGGAGCCCTGTATGACATGAGGGGAGTGCGGTTATACATTGTTTTCTAACAAACACTCGGCGGTGTCAGCCAGGCAGGGCCCCAGCCAGGTCGCTGGGAGCAGTTTGAGTGAGGTGGGTTGCTCAAGGACACCTCGACGCTCGGAGCAGCCGGGGATCGAGGCACCACCCCGTTGGTTTGCCAGTCGACCTTCTAAACCTCTATACCTTGGCTTTGTGTGTGGCGGCTACTGCTTCCACAAACAAAATACCAGAGGAGGGACGAGGAAACAAAGTAAGACCTAGAAAAGTCTTAGCATGTCCACGGGCAACCTCAATGAGGTTGTTGATGCATTTGGAAACTATCTTCAATTGTAAATATAATGAATTAATGAACACTTAGAATAGTTCAGAAAGAATTCATTGATTCATATTTGGTTGCATAGAAGCTTGAGAAAATAACTGGTGGAGTAAATCTGCACAAATCTAAACAGCATTTTAGCTTTTCAGTGGTACCTTTGCCTTCCACATGAGCCAAAGCTTGAAGACATCCACATGACGGCCACACTGGATGGTTTTGTCTCCCGTGTCGTAAGAAATGTCGTAGTGTTTGTCACTCTGGAACAGATACTCTGCACAGAGCTGGTTACACTCTTGTAGCAGACCCTAGAACATGAGGGGAGGACAGAGTACTGGCATTGTAACTTTGAGGCGATGGAAAACGTCCGAGGCAAACGTCGGAGCATACATTCAGCTTCTCCGGCCAAATAAAGGTTGGTGATGATGATGATGATGTGATGATGCTCACCCTCTTCTTGATCAGAATGGCTGAGCACTGCAGGGGGGCCCCCATCAGCTTGTGGGGGTTCCATGTCACAGACGAAGCTCTTTGGAGGACAGTGGGCCACCGCCCCTCTTAGTTAGTCAATAGCGAGTAACCTGTACACTTTGTACACACTGTTCTCATAAAAGAGCATCACGGATTATAGTTACCAGTATGAGCCAGACGGTTGACTAATATCAGCTGTAACGTTCCTCTCCCTTCTGCTCAATGGCATCAATTGCGATGGGACTATTATTCATTCTTCTGATGCTTCTGTTGATGATTACTTTCAGAACATGTAGCATTCCTGATTGGCGACGTATGTGTCCATTGGCAATCAGTCAATGAGTCCTGCCACTAACGTTTCAATGGTAAAGGGTAAAGTGGACCCCATTGTTAATCTCAGAGCACTGTTACTTTTATCCCCTTGGCCTTTGTGTTGTTCAGGCTGGGCAATCACTTTGTGTCCTGAATCGATCCTCAATCAATCAATGCTACTGAACATCATAACCATCGTTATGAAGTTATCTATATCTTGAAAACATTAACCACAGCCGACCTGCAGATAGTATCCTAGTAACCTCCAAACCCCGGGTTGGGAACGACCCCACCTAGAGGACTGCTTGTACCTTTGACTCCAAAGTTGTGGGACCCTGTACCTCCTGTCTGAGGCGGGGTGCTGCTACTCTATGTTTTACACATGGCACCTGTCCTCCACAGTGCCGTCTGCAGCCCTCCGCCAGACCCACCTCCTGTCCCCCCTCTGGGCCCTGATGGCCCCGACTGATGGAGGAGCAGACCATGGAGGGACAGTGTGGGTGCTTACCGTTCAATACCTTGCAGCTTGCCCTGGTGCCGTCTGGACATCAGCAGGCCTCCGCCCCACGCAGCCTGGCAAGACCGCACGTCAACATGGGGCGAACGGTAGACATGTGAATGAATTGCTCTCAGACCAATCGCTCGACTTGTATGTATGAAGCTAGTGTCAGACTTTGCAACACAATGGGCTTGTGCCTGAAAAGGAATGGCGCGTAGAATAAAGAAAGAGACGATAACATAAAAAGGTGCTGTAGGTAGGATTTAACACCCTTCAGTGTATTTGTTAGAAATTCTTTAGCCATCTGTCGCCTATGAGGCAACAAGGAAGACCCTAGGAGCTGAGAGATTAGACCACCGGGAGAAGGAGGAGGCTTAACACAATAGCATACCTGTGTATATGTGTGTTCAAGAGCATGTGCACGTCGGCAGCGGTGTGTGTGCATGCGCGCACCTGTGTGTGTGTGTGTGTGTGTGTGTGTGTGAGCAGTCTTTACGTCCACATGAAGCCACAGCTTGTGTCGGTCGCAGACATCGGCGATGGCCGTCAGCGGGTCGAAGGCCCCGTACACGGTGGTCCCCGCCGTGGCGTTCACGTAGAACGGAACCAGACCCTGGACACATCGGGACCGGTGAGGAACGGAGGGAACTCAAATCGGCCGTCACCGACTATACCTTAGGCTCCGCCCCTACCTTGGCCTTGGCCTCCGCGATGGACGACTCCAGCTCCCGCGAGATCATCTTCCCTCTGGAACCAACGCCAGCAATGTTGTTGACGTCACATGACACAGGTTTTCCCATCCTCGCCGCATGCAGTGTGCGACCTGCTAGCCTTACTTAGCTTACTGCTATCAAAATGTGCAAACGGCAATTTTGTAATGTAAAAAATATATACATTGTGACACACCTATTAACCATCGTCTGAGACTCTTATAGGAAACGCATGGACACGTGTCTAGAAAAACAAAGCAATGGGACACACACACACACGCCCACACACACACCCACACACACACACGCCCACACACGCCCACACAGGAAAACGTGGGCACGAAGAGCAGCAGGTGAGCAAACATTCCCCTTTTGTTCTTTTGTGCTTCCACGTTGACCCCGGACAAACAGCCCCTCTGGGCAGGGGTACCTTTCATCACACGGCACCACCTGCACGCTGTCGCTGCCCATCCCCAGCACGGCCGCCGCCTTCCTGACGGAGTAGTGGCTCTGACAAGGCAAACAGGGTCAGCGCTCAGTCAACATCACTCTGTGTCTGTCACGGAGGCAGGATGCTTTCGACAGAGACTAAACTACCACTGCTTCAATGGTTAATAATGGACCCCTGGAAATGTCCTCTAGACATGCATCCAACATGTGTACATTCATATTAATACAGTATATCGAATGTATTTAACGGACAGAGTATGGCTCTATCAGTAGCAGAGATAGGAGGGGGCGTGGCTCTGTCAGTAGCAGAGATAGGAGGGGGCGTGGCTCCATCAGTAGCAGAGATAGGAGGGGGCGTGGCTAGTCAGTGCAGAGATAGGAGGGGGCGTGGATCCATCAGTAGCAGAGATAGGAGGGGCGTGGCTCTGTCAGGGGGAGAGAGATAGGAGGGGGCGTGGCTCTGTCAGTAGCAGAGATAGGAGGGGGCGTGGCTCCATCAGTAGCAGAGATAGGAGGGGGCGTGGCTCTGTCAGTAGAAGAGATAGGAGGGGGCGTGGCTCTATCAGTAGCAGAGATAGGAGGGGGCGTGGCTCTATCAGTAGCAGATATAGGAGGGGGCGTGGCTTTGTCAGGGGGAGAGACAGGAGGGGGCGTGATAATATTTTTTGCAATATCGCCCAGCCCTAGTTAGCAGTATAATAGGCAGCTGTTGTGTTCAACGTGAACAAAACGTGCGCCTGGGGCTGCAGTCCTCGCTCCCATTCTTCACAGACGTCAAAGGGCCGGGCGGCAGTGCCTAAAGCAACACAGGAGTGAATGGGGTGAACGGGGAGGCGGCTGCTCACATGCTCAGAGGTGAAGAGGGCCAAACGTGGGAGAGCGCACATCCCTTTGGTCTTGACTTCTGGGTAGAAGTCATACCTGGCCACCAGTAGGCTGTAGAGGTTAGACAACGCTCCGCCTGCAAACAAGACCCGCTACAAATAAAACCCAGGTATATGGATGAACGTAGGAGCATTAATAGGACAACGTTTTGCACAAGTATGCATTTACCATCAGTGTCAACAAAGCTATAACTTGCTTTTTTAAACTTTATGCTCTCTTGAAGGCCAGTAAGTGGATGGGATTTTTTCTTACCTGGGCAGAAGAGACCATCTCCCTCTTCCTCGCACCATCCCACAATGCTTTGCATCTTCTTCAGTAGAATCTCCTCCATGAGCAGGAAGACTGGAGACACCTCGTATGTAAACCTGAAGGATCCACAGGGGGCGACGCTGAGACGCTGAGACCCTTCTGCCCTCTGCAGCTCGACAGCCATTCACTGTGTGTGCGTGTGTGCGTGTGTGCGTGTGTGCGTGTGTGCGTGTGTGCGTGTGTGCGTGTGTGCGTGTGTGCGTGTGTGCGTGTGTGCGTGTGTGTGGTGTGTGTGTGTGTGTGTGTGTGTGTGTGTGTGTGTGTGTGCCTGACCAAAGCGTCACCCTGAACACGCGTCCTTCTCCATTCGAAATGAATGGGGGAATAGCACCAACAGAGGGCGATACGTTCTCCTAGCATTTGGTGAAATGTTACGCATGCCATATTAATCGTTATTATCTGAATGGGAAAATGGCAATATTTTAGGACAGATAAACATTAAACGTGTTTCTAATGACATTTCTAGCGAGAAATGTACATTTTCCTCGCATTAATCTTCTGTCAGTGAATGTGTATGATCTTTATAATCTTTATTATCTGAATGGGAAATGCAATATTGTAGGACAGATTCACCATTAAATGTGTTTCTATTGACATTTCTAGCGAGAAATATACTTTTTACTTGCATAATCTTCAGTCAGTGATTGTTGGTCTATCTTTAGTTTTATTAGGAAGATTTAATCAGCTCGGTCGCATGTTTCAACGACGTCAGGTTGCTAGGAACGCTGCTTTCGGTAAACTAGCAGCTCACGTGTTTCCTGCGTTGTGTTATTAAACCGTTACTTTATGTAACTTTTAATGATATTGTAATAAACCACAGGCGAGGGTATTGAGCTGAGTAAGCTTGATAGCAGGTTTATTGGATTCCACAATCGGACAGGCAGGTACAGCTCCACCGGAAAACTACAACAACCAAAACTCCCGCCCGGAAGGAAACCCCCGGAACCCCCTCTCAGAAGGCCCGCCCCTTTCCTCCCAACCCTGTGACGTGAAACACGTTTATCTGAGAGCCAACCCAGTCGCCAAAAGCATTCGTTGACAGTGTACGTTTTCGTGAACACTGGATTACGTCGCATTTCAACATAAAATAGCGTGTTAGCACACATACACACACACACACACACACACACACACACACAATGCATTTCGCTGCTAAAACAACAACTTGGGCTGCTTCTAGGACATTTTGGGTGGATTTTTTGAACGGTATGTGGGCAGGCGTTTTTTGCAGGCAGGACCTGGCAACCCTGCGCTGTTGCCCGAGGTGCAGAAATGCTCCGGTGTAAGTACCATATTGGCTCGGCTACCAGATCGGCTCGGGGTCCGTCGTCTGCTGATTACGTCACACAATAAGCTATCTACAGCAATAAGGTCTTTATGGCTTAAATTAAAGAGCCTGTATGATCTTCATTTTGAACACAGACCATTCCCAACCTATCTGTATGGATAGTTTTCTTCTAAAAAAACAAACATCCCTCGGAATCATCTTGGCTGTTAAGATAAGCCGTCCGTGTTGCCAGATTGGGCACATTTTCCAGGCCTGATTTGGCTACTTTGAATCACGTTAGGCTGGAAAAACGGGACATATGCCCAATCTGGCAACACAAACCGAAACTAGACAGACCTACTCGCGCTCACACATGTGCTCGCTGTGGTTGCTATGACGACAGCCAGAGCTACAGCACAAAACAGCCAATCACAACTGTCCCTTAGCAGCCAATCACAATGTAGCCTACGCCCCTTCAAGCGTACAGCCAATGATATTGTGTAACGTAATCAGCAGACGACGGACCCCGAGCCGATCTGGTAGCCGAGCCAATATGGTACTTACACCGGAACAGATCTGGATCCACCATGGCCAAAATAATTGTCATGAATAGCATGAATAGATTCATGCATTATCATTCAACTTGAACATGTGTTTTTACAGTATATATGTGGTGGAGGGATGACGTATGTTGGCCAACCCGGAAGTGAGCGTCGACCTGGGTTTCCCTTGACAAAAAGCCAACGGGTTTTTCCATTGGATTTTGGATTTTTGCAGAAAAATTAGCATCTTTGAAGCACCTCCACAAAAAGTGAAAATAAATAAAAATAACTATGCTCCAAAGAACGAAATGTAAACCAATGCATTCTGAATGGGAGTTTTTCTCCGATTTTTCCATGCTACACAGAACGAAATGTAAAGCCATGCAAATAAAGACTTCATGGTCATAATAATTTAAATATCATTATGCTCCTCAGTGTGTAGGGTGGTATTCTATTTTTTTCAACGGGGTTGCATCCAGTCACTTGACCGTCATGGTTGCTATGGTGGTTGCTATCGACCAGCCCCTCTAATCCTTACATGGCTCTAAAAACCATGCGGCAAAGGAGCTGCCGTACATTGTGTTGTTTTTGTCGTAAACTAGGGTCCGATGGTTAAAAAATAGACAGATATTCCAAGGTATCCTTAAAAGGCAGCTTGGATGTTTTTATTTTCTGCAGTATAGACTTCTTCTATAACCTATTTTTGAAAGTAAAACACCAAGCTCAATGATTTAACGAGGCAGGGTTATTTGAAAGAATTTATTAAATATATATTTGTGAGAGGTCATTCCTTCTCCTGAGTTTGCTTCCTATTTATGTCTAGTGTACAACCCTACTGTCCACAAGCATCAGCCCCCCCCCTCCCCATATGGATTTGGAGAATTTTTGCCACGTCCCAGTGGTGGAGGTATCATATATATGAAAGAGGGCATTCAATTATACTACAATGATCAATTAGGAGGCCGAAGCGCTAAAGGAAGTGATGCAATAGGTGACCGGGTCGACAACATTTAAGTAAACTGTACTTTGAGGTCTCTTATACATCAAAGGGGGTTTCAAAGGACGCATACGCTTCAACCTGTGGTATTATAGATATAGATTGTTTAGATTCTCTGCCCGAGCCCGACGCGGGCCGGGTCGGGCCGATATTTCCCACCACTATACTCGGGCCGGGCCTTTGATCTAGCGTTTTTATTTTTATTTTACCATTGGTTTATTGGCCTAATCTGAGGAGAAATCTATGCCATAAACAGAAATATTATAGGCCTTATTACACGGGTCTTCTCAATGCCGTGGAACGCTCCGTTCACTTGCATGGGTAGTAGTCCGGTGAATTGTCTACCCCAGCATCTACCATTGCTAAGCGACGTCACCGTCTCTGCGGACAAATTATTTCTCTGATCAACACCAGAAATGGCCAAAAGACTTGTATCCCCCCCCCCCTCCCCTTAAATAAATACGGCAGAATTATTATTATTATTCTCATTCAACTTGAACATGTGTTTCATATACATCATATATATGAAAGAGGGCATTCAATTATACTATAATGATCAATTAGGAGGCCGAAGCCCTAAAGGAAGTGATGCAATAGGTGACTGAGGGTCAACATTTGAGAACCCCTTTTATCAAAGGGCTCATACGCTTCAACAGCGGCTGCAGCAGAAGTGTTGAGACGAAAGATGATAAAGACATTTATAGAATATTCCCATGATTCTTCGCACGACCTGCAGGTTGGAGAGACTGAAATAACCCCCAAAATGAGTAATAATGTAAAAGCAGCCAAGTCCCACAAATTGCTTGAACTATTTATTTCATTCCATTGATATGCATTATTGAAAAGTTTCAAGCATATGGATTTAATGCAATATCCACAAACAGTTCCAAATGGTACCATGAAATGTCTTGTTTATTGTATTAACCAGTTCATTTCTCTTTTGTGAAAGTCACCAAAAGTCAAAAAAAGTTAAACGCAAGGTCACAGGCCAACAGTGGAGCTGTGTTGGGAACCAGCAGCCAAGAGCTTCCATGGAAACTTTCTACCCATGTTAAATAGATTTAGTTGGGCGGTTCCTTTTCTGCCCATTCTTTTTTAAACTTGTGGAAGCACTTTGCAGTACTGGGAGACACCCTTTCTAACGGCAATGGAGCTAGATTCTAAAAATATCAAAAGATGCCCAAAGCAAATACCTTTAACCCATAGTTGTGTTTTATCAAATTAAAAAATTTCAGAGTTTCATTGACCACAAATTGAGCAGAAATATTTTGCATACAATCTTTAAATAGTTTAACCACATTAAGAAAAATACATTTGTTAATTTTTTTTATTAGTGAAGCCACAAGTTTTGCACATTATCCAAACAGATTTCAGCCCTTTCGGCTTAAAACAAGAGAAAAGGACAACCTAACAAGAGTGAAAAGTTTGGGTTAGGTGACCTATAGTTCAAAGATGTCCATGGTCAGGTAGACTAAATAAAAGTGCATTCCCAATTGCTCCAGGACATTTGTGTAATTTACTTGTGAGCTCTCCCTCAAGCCTAGAGAGACATCAGTGTTGAACCACCAACTGAAAGAGGGTATTTGCCATTAGTATGAGTGACAACATTTCATGGCTATTAATTTAGTTCATTATATTTAGCCGATTTGAATAGACTTTTCTAGCAGGTGAGGCTGTCAAAGAACTAAATATGGAGCAACTACAAAAAGTAAATTTGCAGCATGACCAAATTATACAAAAAGTATAGGAACTGTTCTAGCAGATATGTTTTAGAAGTCTCTTTTGATAGGCAGGGAATAATTGTCTTTGTCACCCTGTAGTCATGCCATCAAATCTGTTGGGCAAAGTACCACTACTGATTAATCCAGTAGACTCACCAGTCAAGTCCCCCTAGTTAGAAAATGGAAGAAACCCAGTTAGTCATGTTAATTATTCTGCTGTTACAAATGAAGACCAATACTTTCCACATATTGCGATCCAAGTTACTGGCTGCAGTCTTGGATTTTATAGTTCTATATGAATAGATTAAATTGACTAAACTATTAATCATGCTTCAGAAGAATGAACCTTTCTTGGATGGCAGATCTACCACAAGCCTCCATTGCCACAACCTCCAGATGGCTTACGACCTACGGCAACTCCTCAACTACTGCAAGCCAACAAATTGGCTCTTGCACACCAGACACGCATTTTGCTTTATTTTAGGTTTTCAAGCATCTTAAAATACCCAAATCATCGCTCCAATACACAAGTCAGCTAATGGCCTACAAGGAAATGCTGAAGCTAGTGTTAGTGATGGCGATAGAAATGGAAAAGCTTGCGTGCACAAATATGCAACTAGAATTGCAAGGTTCACAGCCCAGTTGCATAAGTGGTCACAACCGTTGGATTGTAAGCAAGGTTAAAAAAAAAAAAAAAAAATTCCCACAAACTGGTCAATTGAAAGCCTGTACAAAACGACCCTGGAATAGTCAAATGCAGCTTTACTGCGGATGAATTAAGCCAAATTGCATAAACATCCAATGGTAAACAGTATACAAATGCAATCAAGGTTGCACTCACACTAGGCCATCTGGCCGTGGCCGTCGCAACTGTGGCCTGGCCACGGTAGGCTCTTGTACATACGCCATCACGTCACTAGCATCCAAACAATTCTACCAAACCTTAACCAACTAGTGAAAAATGGAACAAAACTTTAGCACACAACCAGTGACTAATCACCTTGTCCAGGGGTGTTCCAACATGGTTTACCAGAGGGCCTTGTGGACTTAAAGTAAGCCACACATTTGACAGAGACAGGACGGAATGACGTTAAACTAAGCTAATCTACAGGTTACTAGTGCTAGTGCAATTACATGAGCATTTTGCACAATATTTGTACTCCAATGCTACGTAAAGCAGGCTTCTTCAGAAACCCGTAGCGTGCTACATGTAAGGGCAACTGTAACAAATCCTGACCAAGACCGAGAGATGGCTCTGGAAGCCACTACGGCCCACGCAGCAGATTACTGCGTGGACCGTGGTGGCTTCCAGATCAACCCTTCGGTGGACCATTCATACACATGTATTCCGAGGAGGTTTTGAAGACACTGGAGTCCCATGGCACTAGATTTGAAGACTAAGGCTACGTTTACACGATGACGGTCTGAACAGAAGACGCAAAAGTGGCGTTGCGTCTTCACTTTTTATTCCGCGTTTAGACGAGCGTTTTCGGGAGGAAATCTGCGTGCATACGGTGACGCAAAAGTGTGTGGAATTCGATTGGGTATGAATGCCAGGCGGTGCTGTGATAGACTATCACACAACACCGCCATGTCTGAGCGCATGCGTAGAATCTTCCTTCTCTTATCCGTGCCGCAAAAACCAAAAAGATCCTTCTCTGTTCAGTAATACTATCTGTAAATATCCTGTACATTTCGTGGAAATACTCCTGTATGCTTGTTAGAGCTGCCAGAGCAGCTTGAAGGTCCGACGCATGGAAATAAACTGACATGTTTGTTTATTTCCTTGTACTGGCACATGTATGTGACGTAAAGGCGTACGCGACGTGAGCAGATCCGAGCAGTGTTTTGCGTCTTGGCAGTTTAGACGGAAACGCTACGGCGGAGCGTTTAACTTTTCCACTCTGGAGGGTGGTTTCAGATTTATGCGTTTTCATGCCCTAAAAACGCCGTCACCGTCTAAACGAAAGGCACTTCCGATAAAATATTTCGTCGTTTTCACCCGCAAGCGTCCTCGTGTAAACGGGGCCTAAGTTGGTATGGGGGGGCCCAAAGGGGGCCCCCCCATAGATCTTGTCAGTCATCTAACACCTGTTAAGAAAAACACACACACATCACAAGATACAAATCAGCAAAGCTAGGTTAACAAACAGCGGCGACATGCATGTCAAGGTGCAAAGAGCAGGGATACTGATGGCTTGTGTCTGAGGAGACAGCCCAAAAACGTCAACAATTAATAAAGGAAAATAACTTTTACTCACTGCGGTGGTCAGTTTCGAAGTGTCATGTTGGTAGCAATATTTGTCTGGTCTGTTCAGTCAAATGCCCACAAAAACAAACACGCATACTTTCAGTTTGTATAAAGTGACAATAGTGATCTGCAATCTAGATCAAAAACTTTCAACCCTCACCAAACTCAACCTCGATTGACACAGGCCGATGCGAAAAGTAAACCAAACCCATTGTGTCCACCTTAAATACAGGGGTGTGTGACAGGTGATCTCAATTAAGAGCTAATCAGAAAGTTGCAACACAGTCTCACTCCCTACTCGTCAAATATGTGACGCATGGCCAAGGATCCCTGGCGTCAATTTCAGGGTTGCCAGGTCCTGCCTGCAAAAAACGTCCTGCCCACATACCGTTCAAAATCCACCCAAAAATTTTAAATGTCCTAGAAGCAGCCCAAGTTCTTGTTTTAGCAGCGAAATGCATTGTGTGTGTGTGTGTGTGTGTGTGTGTGTGTGTGTGTGTGTGTGTGTGTGTGTGTGTGTGTGTGTGTGTGTGTGTGCGTGCGTGCGTGCGTGCGTTTGTGTGTATGTGTGCTAACACGCTATTTTATGTTGAAATGCGACGTAATCCAGTGTTCACGAAAACGTACACTGTCAACGTATGCTTTTGGCGACTGGGTTGGCTCTCAGATAAACGTGTTTCACGTCACAGGGTTTGGGAGGAAGGGGCGGGCCTTCTGAGAGGGGGTTCCGGGGGTTTTGGTTGTTGTAGTTTTCCGGTGGAGCTGTGCCTGCCTGTCCGATTGTGGAATCCAATAAACCTGCTATCAAGCTTACTCAGCTCAATACCTCGCCTGTGGTTATTACAATATCATTAAAAGTTACATAAAGTAACGGTTTAATAACACAAACGCAGGAAACACGTGAGCTGCTAGTTTACCGAAAGCAGCGTTCCTAGCAACCTGACGTCGTTGAAACATGCGAGCGAGCTGATTAAATCTTCCTAATAAAACTAAAGATCAGACACAATCACTGACTGAAGATTATGCAAGTAAAAAGTATATTTCTCGCTAGAAATGTTATTAGAAACACGTTTAACGGTGAATCGATCCTAAAATATTGCATTTCCCATTCAGATAATAAAGATTAATAAAGATCATACACATTCACTGACAGAAGATTATGCAAGGAAAATGTACATTTCTCGCTAGAAATGTCATTAGAAACACGTTTAATTGTGTATCTGTCCTAAAATATTGCATTTCCCATTCAGATAATAACGATTAATATGGCTACGTAACAATTTCACCAAATGCTAGGAGAACGTATCGCCCCCTGTTGGTGCTATTCCTCCATTCATTTCGAATGGAGAAGGACGCGTGTTCAGGGTGACGCTTTGGTCAGGCAAAGCGTGACCCTGAACACGCCATGCGATGTGGACAAACGTATCTATTTTACGCCTTGGCGTGATACCGGGTTGGTGGGTGTGTGTGTGTGTGTGTGTGTGTGTGTGTGTGTGTGTGTGTGTGTGTGTGTGTGTGTGTGTGTGTGTGTGTGTGTGTGTGTGTGTGTGTGTGTGTGTGTGTGTGTGTGTGCGTGCGTGCGTGCGTGCGTGCGTGCGTGCGTGCGTGCGTGCGTGCGTGCGTGCGTGTGTGCGTGGAACAACATATATGGAGAAGGCGCTGTTATCTCTACCCATGATATAACTATAGCTATCAATGTATCTCGACTGATTCACTTGGTTGTGGATAACTGCAAAGTGTTTGTGTTGTTGTGTGAGACATAATGGGTTCTTTATTAATATTTGGATGCTATGGTGATGTAGTATTGGTCATTCCAAATAAATGAATCAAGTGTGTATGTGTGTGTGTGTGTGTGTGTGTGTGTGTGTGTGTGTGTGTGTGTGTGTGTGTGTGTGTGTGTGTGTGTGTGTGTGTGTGTGTGTGTGTGTGTGTGTGTGTGTGTGTGTGAGTGCGTGCGTGTGTGTGTGTGTGTGTGTGTGTGTGTGTGTGTGTGTGATGTCACAGCTAGGTATATCTCTTACATGTTGGTGTTGGCTGTGGAGGTCAGCCACTGGCCTGCGAGGCCGACCAGGTCCAAACCCGAGGAGAGCTGGTTGAAGAAGCGCGGGTGACCTACCAGGGTCAAAGGTCACGTTTGTTCTTGATGCTCGAGATTCTAGAGAGAAGGCGTCGAGGAAGGGGCCTGTGCTCAGGGCCTTCACTGAAGAGGGTCCTTTTTACCATTGTACACCCCGTGCCTTCAAGTAGCGTGTGCGTAGCCCAGTCTGTACCAATTGTACTATTTTAAATCCTTTTTATTTAACTACCTACTTGAGTAAAAGTAAAATGACAACATTTTGTCGCACAAAAAATAAACACTATTACATTTACTTTGGTAGTGTTCTTTTCTTACTTTACAAACCCACCCCCCCCCCCCCCACACACACACACACACACACTCACACACACACACCCACCGGTTTTCACGCCGTACTTGAGCGTGTCCCTACAGTCCACCAGGATCTGCTCCAGGGGTTCTGGGTGGTCTGGCAGGTCCAGGCTGAACCCCTCCAAGCCTTCCTTCAGCTGGTGGGGGTGGTGGAAGTCAAGGATCTGAAATACCAAGAGTCAACATCAGCTTTGCAGACAGCTGGACCCGCATAAACAACGATGGGTGACACTGCACAGCCACAACAACGCATGGACTAGAGCTACCGAAGCACTACTGTGTCCTGTACCAGTCTTGTGATAAAAAGTCATGTCACAACATGTAACAGCATGTACTTGTTTTTCAGTGGAAAGGAATGTTACTACACAGGTCAGGGGTTAAGGCGGAAGAGTGAGTTCCACACTAGTGTGTGGTTAGAACGGTTCCTATAGTCTCACACCTGGAAGACTTTTTCAAATAATCATGTGGTTGGAGGAGGGGACCTGTGAGCCTGTCTTGGTGAGCACAAACTCAGCCAGCAGTAATGAACTGTAAAATAAATGATTTAAAACTTTCAAATCAACACTTATATATTGGCCCCTATAGAAATACTCTTATTAAAATCCCCTTCTGAAAGCTTCATCCACTTGCTAATCCGTTTTGTTCAGGATGAAGGGTTAGGTGGGACTCCAGCCCTGGGAGTCTTTTGTTTCCAGCCCAGACTCTCGCAAAAACATATGAAGTAAATGCTGTTACATGTTGTTACATTTTTCAGTACCTGCGTCATTACATTGTAAGAATGACACTTATGTAAAATCTGTCCCATAAATGATAAGATCGTACAGAGTAAGTTTGTGAAAGTTAAAAGGAAATATGTCGGAAACTGGAATAGTTGCAAAACCTTGGAGCTCCTTTCGTTGGACTTGAAGATGTAATCCATGAGGATATTGACCAGTTCCTGGAAGAATTTGCAAGTAAGGCTTTCTCCCCCCGCTGTTGGCAACAGATCTGTGACAGGTACAGACACAGACACTTTGGAGATTAAAATCATCGGTGCATGAGAGCATGCTGTGGTAGTCACTGTCTGGGACGAGGATTAACAGCCTCAGTCATGTTGGCCATTTTCAGGACAGCTACATAATAGTTTCTTAAGTGGACATTGAGAAAAACATCCATAAAGCAAATATAATAGTCTAACAACTAGGCCTATAAACAGTGATATTATACAAAACTTAAACCTGGCAAAACGTGGGTTAAACATAACTTATTGTTGACGTAACTACATTGTGTTCCTCATAGATAAGCTGGGCCGAGACCGGTGTCGTTCCCTGTCTCACCCTTGCTGTATACTCGACTGAGGTCCGTGTGCGGGTTCTCCCCCGCCCCTGGTGGCTCCAGGCCTCCCTTCTGGCCGGAGGATGGCTTATTGCTGCCGCTCATGATCCTGTCTTCTTTATCCTCCACCCCAATCTCACCTTCAGAGACCAGAGAGGAATAGTCTTGATAAACAATGGTGACGTGGTTGACAGAATTATACAATGAAATGCAAATCAAATGCAGAGAATATATATAATAATTTAAAATAGATCAATTTGATTTATTTGCAAATACTTAACAGCAATTACATTCAGAGAAACTGTATTCTGAGATCAGGTGTTTGGATTTGTTAAGGGGTGATAAAGAAATTGAAAGGGTTTGGTTTGTTTTAATCTATTTAATGAAGCGTGCGGATCGTTCCACATGTTGTGAGCACAAATACAGAAGAGAACTTTTCCCTGACTGGCGGGACATGGAAGGATTCTAGATAGTGAGTGGGATACAAGACTGTCTCCCTGTCAACACTGATGACAAGTGGGATGTAGAAAGTAACTAATACCGTACTGTGCGTGGGTTACAAGCTGGACTTATTATTACATTTTTAAACAATTTGTACCAAATCATGTACTAAATCAACCTCTGATCAGTTTTCTCTTGAATGTTCCACTTATTCAACAATTATATTCCATATGTGTGTTTGTGCGCACAGGTGCAACCCAACAGGCCCCAAACTGACTTGGCAGCAACTAAAAATGATATATAAATGTAGTTCAAACAGGTAAGGTATAATTTAAGGACAAGCAATTGTGATGTTGTTTAGCCTGCCCTCATTAAACAGCATTTAGTGGCTGCATTCAACATGTGATAGATATATTTAAGTAATTAAGGGAAATCTGCTAAACAAAGAAAAATCACAACACTGCCAGTATTTAATATTGTCTATATGAAAGCATCATCTAAATGCCTTTTATACATACAAGTCTCCAAGTTTGTGTTTTCTGGTTATCTTCAAATTTGACCTCCATTATAGCCAACAGAAAAAAGGCAGAGGCACGCAAAACAGGTGGCGGTCCACACCACCACCTCTCACAGAGGCTGAAGAGATGGCATCTCTGGGGGGAGCTCATCGGACCCAGCCACGCCCCAGGACACAGGGGCCTACATAAGAGGTAAGTTATTAAAACGAATGGCATGTACATTAATCCTTTTTCTAGTGTTCAGTAATGGCCATCCATTCATCTTAGAAACCACTTGCCACACTGATTTTTTTTCTTGTAGCAGTAGGCTACAGTTCTTTGTAATTGGCTGCTGTTGCTTTCAGATATCAATCTATTTTAAGGTGACTCAGTTAGATTTTTTTTGATCGGACCTGCACACTATTGTAAAAAAAAAAAAGTAATTAGGTGGGGCACTTTTCTGGGTAATCAACTGTCGAATCTTTATCTTCTACCAGTTACTGATGATGGTGTAATCTGTCTCGTGGAGCCTTCTGCCATAACACACCTCCATGCTGTTGTAAGTACTCTTAATATTCCACAGATTTGTCATAATGGGTAGAATATAACACAAACATTCTGTTTCATTACAGGATGATGATGAAGACACCTTATCAGCTACCACAGAGAGGGTAAAGCTTTGGTTTCAGTTAATTGTTCCACAATACATCTTGTAACTTCTTTCTTTCTAACAGAGCAATGCCGGAAGTTACAATGAGGAAGAAGGTCCATCAACCTCCACAGCACAGCTTACCTCAGTAAGATGTTGTTCAGCGTTGACCCACAACTTACAATGACACTAAGTAGACATGGCACTGTGAAATTCAACGTCATTTATGTTCCTATAGCTCCCTGTGAAACAACTTTACAAAGTATATTTAGAATCCCAAATAAGCAAATCACACCTAGAAATGGAGCACATAAGGCTGCAGATCACCAAAACAGAAAAGGAAATACAACTGCTGGACCATCAGTTAAAGGTGGGTGACGTGCCCACAGGTGGATGTTTGTTAATTGTTTCAACAACAAAGGATTAACAACTGTCCAACAAGCAAAACTAAATATGTTCATATATTACCTGGTAGCTTCAGGTATTCCATCGTGAGCAGTAGTAGTAGTTTACAGTTTTGTTGTATGTTTGTATAAAACTAATGAATTCTTCCCAAACAGTTTCTTCTCTTATTGTTATTGTTGTTGGGCAGTCACCTCTCATGAGCCAGTAAGACTTTTACTCTCTTCACTGTGGCATGGTCCTTTTAAGTGGTGTGGATGTTCTGAATGGGTACCAGGGAATGAGGGAGTGGTCTATTAAGGAGTGTGTGTGTGTGGGGGGGGGGGGGGGGGGGGGGGGGGGGCGTGGTGTGTGTTCACGGGGAGGGGGGAGAGGCACGGAGAAACCAAACCCAGAGGGTACAGCCCTAGTGCCTGACACCATAGCATGTTTTGGCTTGAGTCTCATTCTTCTCATGCATTCGACTCTACAGCAATAACCAGCAGTCCACAAATACATGAGAACCATGAGACTCAATCCAAAATGAATTGAATCAAAACAAAAACCAAATGATTTTTTCATTTATGTTTGCCTTAAAATATCGTTTCTCTGCTGTGCAGTTATAGCTTTATAACTACATTTTTTTCTGTTCGACTTAAGGATAAATCAGTTCGCCACTAAAGCAGAAGACACAATGTGGCAACCCAGCGACGCGGACGGACGCCGGAGAGCCAGTGCACCCAGGCACCGCGCACGGCGCACCCGCCTCCCCGAACCCGACCATCGCGGACCGCCGAGGGCCCGCCCCTCCGACCCGCCCCTCCGACCCGCCCCTCCGACCCAGAGAGAGGAGTGTAGGTGCTACACGTGCGGCCAGACGGGCCACCTGGCCCGCCATTGTCCCGGAGCCGGAGACGTATCCATGCCCACGGCCAGTCCGTCCGACAGGAGAGGGGGGGTCTGCCTCCGCACCACCTGCTGGTCCCACGAGCGGACCGACACCCCCAGCCTACCGGTCCGCGTGGGGGGGCACGACACCCACGCCCTGCTCGACTCAGGGAGCGTGGTTACGCTGGTCCGACCCGGCCTGGCGGACGGGGCCTCCGGGCGGAGGATCGACGTAGGCTGCATCCACGGACAGACCGAGTCCTACAGCACGAGGCAGATCACAGATCACCTCCGGACCTCCGTCTACCATCCCTAAACCGACGGGTTGGTGGAGAGGTTTAACAAAACCCTGAAGTCCATGCTCAAGAAGGTCATGGAAGCAGATGGGGAAAAACTGGGACCAGCTGCTTCCGCATGTCCTCTTAGCCATTCGAGAAGTACCCCAGGCCTCCACGGGAGCAGATGCGGGGCCGGATGGCGCAGATCTGGCCCGTGGTCCGGGAGCACCTCGGACGGGCCCAGCAAGCCCAAGCCCGGGTGTACAACCGAGGGGCCAAGCTCCGCACCTTCAACCCGGGGGACCAGGTGCTGGTCCTCGTCCCGACCGCCGAGTGTAAGTTCCTGGCCAAATGGCAAGGTCCCTACGACGTCATCGACCGGGTCGGCGACGTCAAGTGGGGGAGCAGCTGAGCCCAAGCCAGACCCAGGACATGAAGGAAGTGGTCCTTGTCGTGGCAATTTCTGTATCAGATATTGCGTCTAAGCAGATGAGATATTTAGATGCAAAAAGCACACAATACTGTTGACAATTAGTGGTTATATATATTTGTAATAAAAGTACGAACAAAGTTACATCACAACATGCATCAACAAACAACATAACAGGCATACATTACAATAATCTGAGGCCTCAGATGGGAGCTTCTCTTTGCGTGTTACTTCATTCTCTGAAGGTACGCTGCAGAAGTCCACTGAGTGTTTGAAAGTAATGAGTTCTTATTCACTTGGGTTGGCATCTGGAGGGGATGGTCCCCCAATACTAAAAGTCTTTGTTCACCAGATTGTTATCTTTACAGTTGAAGCTCCCCCCCCCGAGGCTAAGGTGGGGTCGGCGGCCGTGCTATGTAACTCTCTGACTTTGTTTACGCTAGCCAGAGTGTCGAGGAAAAGGCCCATACTTCAAAGCATTGCTTGGGAGATGACACACGAAAAGATAGGAACAGGCAGGCAATAAAATGCATCACACGACTCTCGAACGTTCACACTTTAAATGACCCAAAAGCAGAGCAGAAGGCAGACACTACATAAAATTACACAGAATAGCAACAAAACTTAAATTCATATAGACCAAAACAATACAACATGTAGATTTTCCATCACATCCTCCAGCACCTCGATGTCTTCTCGGAGCGGCCCGGGAGGACCGCGACCGTCAGCCATGACATCAGGACGGAACCGGGAGTCAGAGTCCGACTCCGGCCCTACCGCATTCCGGAGGCACGGCGGGCCGCCATCCGAGCGGAAGTCATAAGCATGCTGCAGATGGGGGTCATCGAGGAGTCCCAGAGCGCATGGTCCAGCCCGGTGGTCCTGGTCCCCAAACCGGACGGAACGTACCGCTTCTGCAACGACTTCCGGAAATTGAATGAAGTGTCGGCCTTCGACGCCTACCCCATGCCCCGCATAGACGAACTGATAGAGCGGCTGGGGCCGGCTCGGTTCATTACCACCCTGGACCTGACAAAAGGATACTGGCAGGTCCCTCTCACCCAGCGGGCCCGGGAGAAGACAGCCTTCGCCAGCCCCGACGGGCTGTACCAGTGCCCGGTCCTCCCGTTCGGGGTGCACGGGGCGCCCGCGACCTTCTAGCGGATGATGGACCGGGTCCTACGGGCCCACAGGGAATACGCCGCCGCCTACATCGACGACATCGTCGTCCACAGCAGCACCTGGGACCTGCACCTCCATCACCTCCGTGCCGTCCTGGGAGCGCTCCGAGCCGCCCGCCTCACCCTAAGAAGTCCCGCCTGGGCCTCGAAGAGGCGTCCTACCTGGGCTACCGAGTGGGGAGGGGCAGCGGGAAACCGCAAGAGAAGAAGGTGCAGACCATCCAGACCTGGCCCCGCCCGAGGACGAAGAAGCAGGTGAAGTCATTCCTGGGACTTGTGGGGTATTACCAACGCTTCATCCCGGCGTTCGCGACACTGGCCAGCCCCCTCCACGAGTTGACGCGGAGGGCTCTGCCTGACCGGGTCGAGTGGACAGAGGAGGTCGAGGAGGCGTTCTCGTGCCTCCGACGGGCCCTCTGCACCGAGCGCCTCCTGATCACCCCGGACTTCAACCTCCCCTTCGTCGTCCACACCGACGGGTCTGAGGTGGGGCTGGGGGCGGTCTTATCCCAGGTCCGGTCGGGCGAGGAGCACCCGGTGACCTACATCCCGGTGACCTACATCAGCCGGAAACTCCTGGCCAGCGAGAAAGCCTACTCGACCGTGGAGAAGGAGGCGCTGGCAATAAAGTGGACCGTGGAGAAGCTCCGCTACTACCTCCTCGGACGCACCTTCACCCTGGTCACAGACCACGCCCCCCTGAAGTGGATGGCCCTGCAGGATTACCACTTCCAGGTCGTCCACCGGCCCGGACGCACACATGCCAACGCAGACGCACTGTCCCGGAGGGACGCCTGCCTAGGCCTGTGCCGGGGGGACCCCGACTTGCAGCTGAGGGTGGGGGTGTGTGGCAACCCCGATCCGACGGAGGGGTTCGAGCCCCGCCAGCGCCTTCTCCGCGGGCAGGTAGTCCGCGGGAGATATGTGCTGCTCGGCGCGGCGACGCGGGAGCGCACATCGAGCGCACCCGCGCAATCACGGAGATGCGGAGCACCCGGCGGAGGGAGACGGCGGAGGGTACTTAAGGACCGCGTGCGCACCAGTCAGGGGAATGCGGCCGAGTCGGGAAAGACGCGGTAGGTGGAGATTACCCGGACCCCCGCTAACGCCATTACGCCTCCCCCCAGGACTAAGCAGCCGAAGACGCCGGGGACCGAGACCCCGCCCCCCGCAGAAGGACCACACCCGGCGCGGTGTCCTTTTTTCCCAGACCAGGAAGAACCTGTGTTAACTCTTTCGTTACCCTTTTTTTTTGCATGAGTGGTTACACGCAATAAAAACCGTCGCCCCACACCCTGTTTGGTCCGTCTCCTTCGGGAACCTCAGCCGCCGACGATTGGGGTTGCCACAACGATGATTACCATTCTAAGTAAAAGGAAAGAGAAAGGCATAAAATAATGAACAATAGTATCATAAAGTCTTTAAAGACGACATCATTTATCAAATGAAACAAACCTTGATTGGGAGGCTGTTCGCTATAGGGGCTGAGGTTACAATGAAATAATATTTCCTGGAAACTGATAGTCTCTTGGAATACACTTGCTACTCAAAAGCGTACGCAAACACACTAACACTGATTGGCGAGGATTGTTGTCCCTTAATCTGTTTCATTCTTCATTTAGGTGCAGAGATGCAGGTTTTAGAATTAAGATGGAAACTTGTTGGTCTCTATGAAATCATTCTGCTATTTACTTAGAAAACCAAATAAGGACATGAATAGGGATAAACAAAGGTAGGACAACCAAAAGTAAATCATTCAGAAGGTTTATGGTGGTCATTAAAGGTTGTATCAGCGATGTCGGGTGACGTCACTTCTGTTGGTAGTTGGAGCGAGATCCCAAACAAACAGAGCCCGCTCGCCCCTCTCTTCCGTGTTTCGTGCATCCAGTAAAGACGATCATGAACGCAGAGCAAAACCCCACAACACCCACCCCTTGTCGGTGACTGCTTGGAATAGGCCTACTATTTATGTTGGTTTTCAGTGGTTGGTAGTAGAATGCATGAATAGTATTAAGAGTAACATATTTAATTGAATATTGACCATAAAAATTGAATCAGGGAGATAGTCTCGAGGTGACGCGTCGGACTTGCACCCGGTCATCTGGGGTTCACTCCCCATGCAATTAGTTATTTAGGAAGGATTACTGGAGAAATAAAAACTTTTCTTGCCATTTATTTTCCATTTCTTTGAATATTCTAAATTGATTGACCATTTATCTCAACAGAGGTGGTCTTGGCTGCCTGCCGAGAAACTCACCAGAATGGAATTAATGTGGCTGACAATTTCCCATGCAGCAGTGTCTTTGTCATTGACACAAAGGCTTCACTCAGTAACATTAATCTTAACATTAACTTTACCATGGGACTTTGCAAGTTATATTTGGGTTCTAGGGATGTAAGACAAATTTATAATATAAAAAGTCAATAGTTAGGCCTAATTTCTCTAATATAAAGGACAAAAATAAGCCAACACCAAGAATTCAATGACGTGGCCTACAGTCTTCTGCTGTGGAGAGAGGTGGAAAATAAATGATTAGTGAAAGCATTCGAAGAAGCTTTAAACATATTATCCTCTATGTTCAAAGGGTCAAGTTACACAATCCAGGATCTACAAGCAAAGCAATACTTTGTGCTGATCATTCAAGCGTAGTTCTGGACCTATGGATCAGAGAGTCTGGTTGCCTTTAGGAGAGAGGGTTCTGGGCTTACCTTGACATCATCCTCTCAATAACTTTCTTGACCCATGGAGCTTCAGGATCCAGACAGACCTCTAGGCCCGATATTTTCAGAGTGGCACTGAAACACCAAACATGAAGCAGACAATGAGTACGACCAACCACTTCTCATATCCCAACAAGGTTCAAGGAACGATCTCCACGAGATTTAAGAGGCTAACATCACTGTAGAGGGAGGTGATGTGAACATATTATTTCTGAGGAGGACTCACATGATCTCAGATTCTTCACAGTGAGAATTGGCCGGAATGATCTCCACCTTCCTGATGTGACGACGAATCTGACGGCTTTCTGTCTGGATGCAGCGGCAGCGTAGTTCCATCCCCAACCCCCGCAGACTTTTTCCTGTTAGGAGACAAAGGTTAGAGTGGAACACCTCAACACACGTGTCTATTGCATACCCTCCTACTCTTAACAATCACATGATATAGAATCATTAGGACCTACCTTCAGTGATGGACAGCAAGGCCAGGAGAACCAGTATAGAGCTGATGGGGATTTTTCCGCTTGTCATCTTCATTTTCAGAAAACAATCAAACTTAACAACTGAGGTTTTCTGATCTTCTGATGTTTGACGGGTTCTTCGCTACTTTTCTTCTCTCTGCTTTGAAAGCTCTTATCACTTTCACTGCTGAATAACTCTGGCTCTGAGGAAGAGAGTTCTGCCTTTTAAAGCTGTCGGGTGACTCGCAGCCAACTCTTAAGAGCCTCTTGGAACCTGGGGCATACGGGAATGTCATACATGGGAATCTACAGACAAGGCTCTTGCGCCGGCTTCTGCAGAAAGATGAGCAAGGATAAGTGATGGTCACATACCTGTGACTAGTACTTTCACAATAAAAACTATTAGCAGTGAAGAAAATAAATGATTTAGTTAGAATTTAGAATGATTAAGTTCAACAGCCTCATTGAAGTCTGTTACCACAAGGGACCTGGCAGGATCTTTCCTCTATAAGAGGTTTGAAACCAAAATGAAGACTGATTCATGATAAAGTAATCTTTTTATGATGAATCAGTACGAGGGGTAGAAGTTTATTCATTCACAACTATGATTAATGCTTATATAACATAACATAAAATGCACTTTATCAATCCCAGAAAAAAATAAAATCCAGGTGTGCGCGAATGCGTTCGACGAGCACGGAAGCGACAGTTTCACGGGATTGCGCCCGATTGTCGTGCCGCTTTGATTGTTTTCTAAAAGTGAAGATGACAAGCGGCACGACAATCGGGCGCAATCCCGTGAAACTGTCGCTTCCGTGCTCGTCGAACACATTCGCGCACACCTGGAAACTGTTGGGATAGATGATGAGAATCACAATAAAATGTGAAACTGAATTTGAAACAGCACATTGTAATTTATGCATCCATTATCAAAATTGTATCTTGTATTGCAGTGAAAATTAGAAGAAATGTGAATATTTCGTTGGCATGTTGATTTACGGTGTGTGGCCCTAAAACTTTCCGTGAGGGGCCACAGTGCTCCTGGTAAAAAAAGTTAGTCTTGAGTCCTGCAAGGCCATCAAAAATATACCCAGACACTGAGGACATCTGTGTTAAGTGTGGAGGCACATCCTGCCACTTGCCTCATATGTTTGCGACTTGCGTCATGACTTCTTCAAAATCCTCTCAGAAATTTTAGGAATCCCTTTGGAACCGCGCCCTCTAGTGGCCATATTGGGTGTTTCACCCGCCCCACACGTCCTCGCCAAGACCCATGCAAATGTTTTGGCCTTCGCCCCCCGACTGGCTAGGCGTAGAATTCTACTTAACTGGAAATCCCCACAGCCCCCTCTTGTTTCTGTCTGGTTGATAGACCTCATGTTTTTTTTTTTTATAAATTTGAGAAAGTCAAATTCAATCTACATGGGGACGCAAGTAGATTTTTCAAGCCCCGGGGTCCTTTTATACAATACTTTACTGACTTAAAAACTCTCTCATGATTTGGTGTTCTATTCTCCTTCTACACAGGCCTAGTATTGATAGGACATATATTCTTCTCAATTCTAACTGTTATCTCTTCCAAACCTTCACTTTGAGGCCTCTGTGACCCTCTTGTTATGGCATTATCACCAACACACCATAACTCTGGCTGCTATACAGCCACCCAAACCACGTTGTTGTCGTTGTGGTTTTGTGTGTGTGTTTGAGGCTTTATTGTGCCTATGGTTTGTGTGTGATGTATTTGTGTGCCTGTTTTGTCAGAGGAGGGGGACTGAGTGGGTGTGGGGGGACTGAGTGGGTGTGGGGGGACTGAGTGGGTGTGGGGGGACTGAGTGGGTGTGGGGAGGGTTTGAAGAGGTGGGAATTTGTGCTCTTTGACTTTCGGATGAATATTTGTACTGTACAATTTTACATTTGTGCAATAAAAATTAGCAACAAAAACCTTGATCAGAATGTCATTGTAATGATTATCGGTAGGGGTAGTCATATTGGTAGTTCCAATTTTTTTTTCTGGGATTGATAAAGTGCATTTTATGTTATGTTATATAAGCATTAATCATAGTTGTGAATGAATAAACTTCTACCCCTCGTACTGATTCATCATAAAAAGATTACTTTATCATGAATCAGTCTTCATTTTGGTTTCAAACCTCTTATAGAGGAAAGATCCTGCCAGGTCCCTTGTGGTAACAGACTTCAATGAGGCTGTTGAACTAAATCCAGTTTAAATCATTTATTTTCTTCACTGCTAATAGTTTGTATTGTGAAAGTACTAGTCACAAGTATGTGACCATCACTTATCCTTGCTCATCTTTCTGCAGAAGCCGGCGCAAGAGCCTTGTCTGTAGATTCCCATATATGACATTCCCGGATGCCCCAGGCTCCATTAAGAGTTGGCTGCGAGTCACCCAACAGCTTTAAAAGGCAGAACTCTCTTCCTCAGAGCCAGAGTTATTCAGCAGCGAAAGTGATAAGAGCTTTCAAAGCAGAGAGAAGAAAAGTAGCGAAAAACTTGTCAAACATTAGAAGATCAGAAAACCTCAGTTGTTGAGTTTGATTGTTTTCTAAAAATGAAGATGACAAGCAGCAAAATCGCCATCAGCTCTATACTGGTTCTCCTGGCCTTGCTGTCCATCACTGAAGGTAGGTCCTAATGATTCTATATCATGTGATTGTTAAGAGTAGGAGGGTATGCAATAGACACGTGTGTTGAGGTGTTCCACTCTAACCTTTGTCTCCTAACAGGAAAAAGTCTGCGGGGGTTGGGGATGGAACTACGCTGCCGCTGCATCCAGACAGAAAGCCGTCAGATTGGTCCTTACATCAGGACGGTGGAGATCATTCCGGCCAATTCTCACTGTAAAGAATCTGAGATCATGTGAGTCCTCCTCAGAAATAATATGTTCACATCACCTCCCTCTACAGTGATGTTAGCCTCTTAAATCTCATGGAGATCGTTCCTTGAACCTTGTTGGGATATGAGAAGTGGTTGGTCGTACTCATTGTCTGCTTCATGTTTGGTGTTTCAGTGCCACTCTGAGAGGGACGGGCCTAGAGGTCTGTCTGGATCCTGAAGCTCCATGGGTCAAGAAAGTTATTGAGAGGATGATGTCAAGGTAAGCCCAGAACCCTCTCTCCTAAAGGCAACCAGACTCTCTGATCCATAGGTCCAGAACTACGCTTGAATGATCAGCACAAAGTATTGCTTTGCTTGTAGATCCTGGATCGTCTCACTTGAGGATGATATGTTTAAAGCTTCTTCAAATCATCAAACTAATCATGTATTTTCCACCTTCTCCACAGCAGAAGACGTTGAAAATCTCCAAACAGAATTGTTCAATGCTGGGCTGTTGGCGAGCACCATCAGAAGTATTATTACCACGAGGAGACAAGAGGGGTATTCCATCAACCAAGCTGAAGGCAAATCCGGGCTTATTTCCTTTAGCCTCGCTATTCTCAGCTAGAGCTGCGTTCCATTAACGTGACTTAAGGGAATCTCTGCTAAGTAACCATGGCAACTTATCCGACCACCCTGGTCGGTAGCAGACTAACTGTCAGGCTCAGGCCTACTTGATTGGAGTTTCAGAAAAGTCTCATCTCTCGGCAATAAGTGCACCATCAGAAGGTTCCGCCAAGCCTAGTCCTCACGATTTTGTCATAAATGTACATATATGAAGGAGCCTACTACAAACAGCGTATATTTTCCCTCAGGGTCTAAGATGAAATGATGCAAATAAAATAATTTCATTAATTGCTATCTATTGTTATAGTGGATATTTTCTCAACACATTTTTATACAAGTAGGCCTACTAGAATACTATGCATTCTATCATAATTGGGAACCAGCATTTGGGTGAGTGGTCTACCATGTAGTACGGGTGACCTGAGTTCGCGTCCTTTAGGCTACGTCATTGAATTCTTGGTGTTGGCTTATTTTTGTCCTTTATATTAGAGAAATTAGGCCTAACTATTGACTTTTTATATTATAAATATGTCTTACATCCCTAGAACCCAAATATAACTTTCAAAGTCCCATGGTAAAGTTAATGTTAATATTAATGTTACTGATAGTGAAGCCTTTGTGTCAATGACAAAGACACTGTTTCTCGGCAGGCAGCCAAAACCACCTCTGTTTATGGTCAATCAATTTAGAATATTCAAAGAAATGGAAAATAAATGGCGTGAAAAGTTCTTTGATTTCTCCAGTAATCCTTCCTAAATAACTAATTGCTTTATCTGATTCCGCGTAAGGTTTTATTGATTGGTGCGCACTCTCTGGTCTAGAATATTTGGTTTAGACATTAATCATACAACGTTCCATTCATTCATCGTCATTCAGACGCGAGGCTGAGCATTGACACACGGCTATTGCTGACACGATTAGGAGAGTTTGGTCTAGATCCTAGCCGTATTGTCGGGCAGGAGGATGGATAGGCCTTCTTACACTGCCAGGCCGGTTAGGCTTGGCACGCCCGGCTGTTTCACCCTCTTATCTCAAGTTTCCTGTGAAAAACTGAGGTGGCAAAATAAAAAAAATAAAAAAAAGTGCAGGCTGCAAACGCGATTAACTATGTCTAGTAGCCCATGTCTTCTGTCATTGATCAATATGAGGACATTTTAACAACGACGGTTGAATTAAAATCTGAGGGAAACAGCAAGTGCAGCTCTAAAGCAACCTCCCACACAAGAGCAATGGAATCATTTGATTTTATTGTATGCCTTGTGACGTGGCGTTTGATCGGTACATTTCGGCTGCGCATGTATTTTTTAAATTTTAAATTGCTGCAATGAATTATGTTGTGACTTCTTATGTCTCTCATTGTTATGAGTAACGGTAGGGGTAGTAATAGTGGTAGTTCCTATTGTTTTTCTGGGATTGATAAAGTACATTTGATGTTATGTTATATAAGCATTAATCATAGTTTTGAATGAATTAACTTCTACCCCTCGTACTGATTCCTAATAAAAGGAGTACCTTATCATGAATAGCTGAAAAAGATAGGCTATCAGTCTTCATTTTGGTTTCAAACGCCTTCCTCGTGCCCACTACCTCCGATCGCGTATGCAAAGACTACTCCCCCACCGTCAGGCCCCGTGCCCACTACCTCCGTCAGTTGTCCGTTGCCCATTGACTTTGAATGGGGACGGACGCGCATTGCATTGTGGATCCGTCCGTTCCGTTGGAGCCTTCGGCGCCGTCAGAAAGTTGAAAAATGTTCAACTTTTTCGGCAGCGACGGATCCGTCATCCAATCAGATCGCGTATGCAAATTTAAGCACTGTGACGCGACTCGGGCTCTGACGATACTGGAAAGCGGGAAAGCGGGTCATCTTGCATCCCAACAAGCAGGAAGAAGCGGGAAGAACCCGGCGAAGCGATTTGATTGGCTGACGGATGCCTCTGCAAAGACTACTCCCCCATCAGTCAGCCACGCTTTCCCACGTCCGTTGACTGACGGTGCAGTGGGCATGTAGGGTGACGGGACTCAGAAGGCGTGGCTGACGGATGGGGGAGGTTTCCAGGGTCGTCAGAGCCCGAGTAGTGTCACAGTGCTTACATTTGCATACGTGATCTGATTGGATGACGGATCCGTCGCTGCCGAAAAAGTTGAAAATTGTTCAGCTTTTTGACGGAGCCTTCAGCGGACGGATCCACAATGCATTGCGCGGGACCCGTCCCCATTCAAAGTCAATGGAGATCAGTCAACGGACGGAGGTAGTTGCCAAGTCACCCGACAGCTTTAAAAGGTGGAACTCTCTTCCTCATAGCCAGAGTTATTCAGCGGAAAAAAGTGCTGTCAGAGAGAAGAAAAGTAGCGAAGAGCCTGTAAAACATTAGAAGATCGGAAAAGTCAGAAAATCATCAAACTCAACAACTGAGGTTTTCTGATCTTCTGATGTTTTACAGATTCTTCGCTCTTCTCTCTGCTTTGACAGCTTTTATCACTTTCACTGCTGAATAACTCTGGCTCTGAGAAAGAGAGTTCCGCCTTCTAAAGCTGTCGGATGACTCGCAGCCAACTCTTAAGAAAGCGTGGGGCATCCGGAAATGTCATATATGGGAATTTACAGACAATTGGCTCTTGCGCCGGCTTCTGCCGAACCATGAGCAATATTAAGTAATCGTCACATACCTTTGTTTAAACTTGATTAAGTTCAACAGCCTCATTGAAGTCTGTTATCACAAGGGACCTGGCAGGATCTTTCCTCTATAAGGGGTTTGAAACAAAAATGAAGACTGATATATTTTTCAACTATTCATGATAATGTAATCGTTTTATTATGAATCAGTAGGAGGGATAGAAGTTAATTCATTCACAACTATTAATGCTTATAACATAACAGAAAATGTGATTTATCAATCCAAGAAAAAAAAACGACCACTATTACTACCCCTACCGACACTCAGAACAATAACATTCTGATCAAGGTGTCTTCATTCATTTTTATAGCGCAAATTGTACAGTACAAATAGGCTATTCATCCGAAAGTCAAAGAGCACAAAATCTGCTTGTGTCCCCGTATAGTGAATTTGACTTTCTCTAATTAAAAAAAAAACATGGGGGTTTGTGGGGATTTCCAGTTAAGTAGAATTCTACGCCTAGCCAGTAGGGTGGCGAATGCCACAACATGTGCATGGGTCTTGCCGAGGACGTGTGGGGTGGGTGAAACACCCAATATGGCCACTAGAGGGCGCGGTTCCAAAGTGATTCCTACAGAGAGGATTTTAAAGATGGAGGTCCGCGAAAGTTCAAGTCTGAGGCATGACGCAAACATATGAGTCAAGTGACATTGTCTGATTCCACACTTGATGTCCTCAGTGTCTGGAGATATTTTTGATAGCCTGTGAACTCCACAGATGCATTTTTTTAACAATTTTAAACTGAATCAGGCCCAAACGGGCACATGATGAAGAAACGTATTCTGTTAATGGCTCTCTCTCAGTATCTTCCTCAAATTATACGCCGAGCTCCTGTGCCCATGGCTGCGACACTTTTAGAGCACAGCTCTGTGTTTAACGACAGAAGACCCCAATAAATATGGGAAACAAGTGACCTCTGATAGTTTTAAGAGGTCTTTCCATGGCTTCCTGAGAGGGGAAGTCAGAAAAGGTCTTTAGGACACAAGGCCTAATTTGAAAATTAAGTGTGTTGTGGGCATGTCATGTGAAGCCGATAGGTCTGTGAAGCTACCAAAACCTCTGCCAATGTATAAATCATTGAACGACTGTACGCCATTTCTCTCCAACAACAGGAATACAAAAGAAGACGGGAAAAGACGATTAGGGGTTATTGGCATAAGAGTAGAGGGGGAGTGTGACGTAGAATGTCGCCTGAATTGACACCACATTTTCAAGGAGTTACAATTAGTCTGTGTAACGAGAGGGAGGTGACGGAAGTGATGAGAAGAGAAGAGCAGGAAGAGAGGACGACACACACGACCTCAACTCGAGTTGGCACCACAGGGGTTGGGCGTTATGTACCCAAAACAGAAATATATTGATATTGGCTCCCCAGTAATAGTACATACAATTTGGCAAAGCCATCCTCTGCTGAGTGAGGACTGCTGCCAGAGGGACTTCACAATCCTAGGAGTCCTTCAACTCCAAGAAGGAAATTACCGCTTGATCAATAGATTTAAAATATGATTTTGGCCAAAATAGGGGGATGCATTGAAAAAGAAATTTGGAAGAATGTTCAACTTAACTGAATTAATTTGACCAAGCATAGAGAGGGGCAGATGACGCCATCTCTGGAAAGCAGATATTGCTGAGTAGGGGGGTAAAATTTGCATTTAATAAGGCAGACAGTGTACGAGTGACAGTTACTCCCAAGTAGCCTACTTGATGTTATTCAGTTGAAATGGTATATCAGATTGAGAAAGCAGGAGAGCATTTGAGTTTATAGGGAGACTTTCTCTTTTATTGATTCAGCTTGTTCCCAGAAAAGGAGCCAACGTTTTGTGAAATCGACAGAATGTTGGGTAGTTGAGAAAGAGGGTCAGTGATGTACAAAAGCAAATCATCCACATGCAACGCAAGCCTATGTTAAACACCCATGTGCGTTTTCCCCAGGAATGAGGTTGGAATCCTCACAGCTACGGAGAGCAATGGCAAAAAGCAAGGGAGAAAGTGGACAGCCCCACGAGCTGAATTGAAATATTCATACCTGGTATTTTTGATGTTCACCGTTTTTCAGAACAGTGAAAAGGTATTCCCACTCAACTCTATCAAAGGCTTTTTCAGCATCCAGAGAGATGACAGGGAGTTGAGACGTGTCTTTGGAGTAGATAATATTAAACAGGGTTCTATTATCGTATCAGGGTTGACCATGACCATTGTAACTTACTCTGTTTCAGTGCTCCTTCTTGCATATTGGGCAGTACTGCTGTCAACGGTGACGACTGTCAGGCTAGTGTGTAGTGAGACTGGATTTATTTTTGCTTTCACTTCATTATGCGTTGTGAACAATCTTGTGTCTGGAGGCGGTTGACAGTTAGGGTGAAGGAAACAGCAACAGGAAACTCAAAGAAAGCTTCAGTTTTATGATAAAAACACAAACGACGAACATTGTTTATTAGTCTACCAGCATTATACATGATGCAGTTCTAGAAAAGATGCAGGTTGGAAAATTCAACCTCGAGAAAATGAGCTCAAACAAAATGACAGTACACAACGACAAACTGTACACAAAGATAATACTTTTTACTTAAACAAACATTGACTTAAATGTGATCTATACATCTGCTTCTTCAATACATGTGTTGAATACATGGGGTTTGTACACTGGTGTGTGTGCGTGTGCTAGCATCACAAGATGGCCAGCTGGCCTTCCTGTGTGTCCACCGGGGGGCTGTCGTAGGTCTGTCGGACCTCCAGCTGTCCGTACAGCCCCTCCAGGACGGACAGCACCTTGTTCTGGATGGAGTCCACCTGCTCCACGGGGCAGTACTCGTCTAGACTGGATCTGAAACACACACACACACACACACACACACACACACACACACACACACACACACACACACACACACACACACACACACACACACACACACACACACACACACACACACACACACTTAATGACTGAGCCCATATTACGATTTCTCTGAGCAGAAACTTTGGAACAGTGAGCAACTTGACCCAAAATGTGTCCAGTGGACGTCTGTTCGGACCGAGTGTTAACAGACCGAGCGCAACGTGTGCCGTTTAGGGCTTCGGAAACGAATGTCGCACTCGTCTCTTCATCCTATATTTGCCCATTTGAATTATATCCAGAATGATGTCATATGGAAAGGATTGACGTGGTCATTGACATCGGCTGCACTAGCATCTCGTATTTGAAGGCATCGGTATAGCCGCCCCACTCAACGTTTTCATGGGGGTTTTCTTTTTCGCACAACTAGCAAGCATCGGTGATGTTGGAGTGTGTGATGTGACGATGTGTAGGACATCTCACCGCACAGCCGCAACGTTTCATCCTTCTGCCCTGCTTGTGAATGTGCACAAGGTCCTCCCATAACTCTGTCACCTCTTTTTAGAATAAACTAGCGCACACTAGAAGTTGAGCGTTGACAGATCTGTAGATCGGAGGACAGAGCCAAGCCTAAAACGTTGAATCGCTGCATTCCAGCAGCGTTCAGCCTGATGTGATATCGACATGCCGTTTAGGTCCCGATGTGGAGGACGGCGCCCCCCCCAGTGAGTGGGCCGGAGACTCACACATAATGTTGTTTTTGGCGGACTGTTATAATTTTAGTTTTAGTCTAGTCTTTACGTCAAGCTGACATTTTCGTTTTTATCAGTTTTAGTCACGTTCACTCATTTCAGTCTAGTCAAGTTTCAGTCGACTAAAAGTCTGAGCATTTTAGTCTTATTTTAGTCAGAAATATCCATGACTATTTTAGTCTAGTTTTAGTTAAAGCAAATTGTATTAGTCACTTTTTTTTAATGCAATTCTATTTAACTCAGTCAATATAGTATAAGTAGGCTTCCTACCTAGTAGTATTGACAAAACCAACATTTTATTTTTGCCAAACCCATTTCACAATTCAAACAAGGTAATCTTATTATTATATTATTGTTACCTTATAGACTCAAGAATGCACCCATTCCAGACACGGAAGACACTATTTTACCAACGAACCGTCCACATTAGAACGGCGAATTCTGACACTGAAAAGGATACTTTTCAAAGAAGATCGCTGAGGTGGATAAATATGAAAACGCTGGGTTCGCGTTGTAGTGTGGCCAGGGTAGACGGAGGCTTTCAGATACGATGGCGTTTGGTTGCCATGACACTGGCATGACGCTGCCACAAGCTTGCGCTCATCTAAAAAAATATGGCAGGTGAAATGGAAATGATGATTTCTCTGTGCAATGTACTATGTATCTTCAGTTACAAGTTGTGCGATTTTATATTCACCCGGATTAGTGTGGACAGGGCCTTACGTTTCCATTAACGCTACCACCACAGCTGCGTCTTGTGAATCTAAATACTGCCGCGACGAGCGGGGATTCAGGAAGTAACATAACCTGATACAGCCCCGGGAATAAATAAAATAAGCGAGTATTATTTTGTAAAACACATTTAGTCTCGTTTCTATTCGTCAACAATATTGCATTATGTATTTAATTATTGTTATTGTCACATGACCAGCATTTACGTTGCGTCTCGTCTTCCTCACGTGATAAAGGGTCGTTGAGGAAAGCAACACTAGTCACACAGCTCGGTAACAGGGTCCATTCCACTCTACCTGGCTCTGATACTGTGTGACGCAAACTAGCTTAGCTCGGCTGGCAGAGACACATATTGTGACTTTAAGTACGGTTTCACGCAATGATGCACCAGAGGTCACAGTGTGGTGAATGTTTGAGACCGGTTTCACAATCAGTTTGGTTTGCCGGTGGAAAGGTAAACGGAGTTGAAGCTGGTGGAAACATCTACCTGGACATGGTTACCAGTGTTGGTTTAGGCAGGGCCGTGAGAATCTGTTCAACGGCCAGCAGCAGTCCGTCGATCTCCTCATCGGTGCTGATGTGGTGAGGCAGCTCAGAGTAGTCACAGGTAAGGCCGGCCTGATGCACCTGAGAGAGCGAGAGAGAGAGAGAGAGAGAGGGAGAGAGAGACAGACAGACAGACAGACAGACAGACAGACAGACAGACAGACAGACAGACAGACAGACAGACAGACAGACAGACAGACAGACAGACAGACAGACAGACAGACAGACAGACAGACAGACAGACAGACAGACAGACAGACAGACAGACAGACAGACAGACAGACAGACAGACAGACAGACAGACAGACAGACAGACAGACAGACAGACAGACAGACAGACAGACAGACAGAGACAGAGACAGAGAGACAGACAGACTGCATTATTGCTTACACCACTGATCTTACAGTAAGGATCTTGTTAATAATTTGTTACAAACTAAAAAATAAAATAGGGTGTAGCAAGCCCTAAAAAGTCTTTGGTAAGTCTTTTAAGAAGAGTAGCAAAGACTATTATCCTATAAAGAGAACTCCCTGCCCTGTCATTAGCACAATTCCTGTTTCTTGTCCTCAACTCACATTGATGAATTACTTCCCTCCCGAGTGCAGTTCCCTGATCTCAAAGGCCCCACAGAGGCAACCCTGTGAGCTACATGAAGATACCAAAGATGATGTCATAAAATAAACCAATGAAAGGCGCACAATGCCGTCTCGCAATTTCTAAAGAAGTCGCCGCCTCTTCACAGATCCGATCTGATCTCCTTCTCTAAGCAGCGGCTATTCACTGTAACAACACATTAACACATCGCAACGCGTCCTGCGGGGCATGGCTACGAGCCAGCAGAGAGTTCATATAAGGGGGAGGAACTCTCCTGCAGAACGCTCTTCAGGATCAAATAAGGAGCAACGTCTCACTTAACAAAAGTAAAGCAATGTATTGTGTTCTGACGTGAATTATGACGCACAGGATGTGTTTAATAAGAGATTGAGTGTCTTGTGAAAGCAGGATGTGTTTAATAAGAGATTGAGTGTCTTGTGAAAGCAGGATGTGTTTAGTCATGTTAATACACGACTCACCAGGATGTCTTTATTCATGATATTTATTGATTGACCAACAGTATCTTTTAAGTTATGATATTCTTTTATAAACCAACAGTATATGTTTAGTCATGATGTTAAATCATTATTCAACAGTGTGTGGTATTAGTAATTATATTAATTAATGATCAACAGTGTGTGGTATTAGTAATTATATTAATTAATGATCAACATTGTGTGTTTAGTCATGATATTAATTCATGAATCAAAGTATGCATTTAGTAATTATATGAATTCATGAATCAACAGTAGGTGTAGGGTCAAGATATTAACTCATGAATCGACAGTGTGTGTTTAGTCCTGATGTTAACTCATGAATCGACAGTGTGTGTTTAGTCCTGATGTTAACTCATGAATCGACAGTGTGTTTAGTCCTGATGTTAACTCATGAATGGACAGTGTGTTTAGTCCTGATGTTAACTCATGAATCGACAGTGTGTTTAGTCCTGATGTTAACTCATGAATGGACAGTGTGTTTAGTCCTGATGTTAACTCATGAATGGACAGTGTGTTTAGTCCTGATGTTAACTCATGAATGGACAGTGTGTTTAGTCCTGATGTTAACTCATGAATGGACAGTGTGTTTAGTCCTGATGTTAACTCATGAATCGACAGTGTGTTTAGTCCTGATGTTAACTCATGAATGGACAGTGTGTTTAGTCCTGATGTTAACTCATGAATGGACAGTGTGTTTAGTCCTGATGTTAACTCATGAATGGACAGTGTGTTTAGTCCTGATGTTAACTCATGAATGGACAGTGTGTTTAGTCCTGATGTTAACTCATGAATGGACAGTGTGTTTAGTCCTGATGTTAACTCATGAATGGACAGTACATATAGGGGTAGTCACCATCTCGTAATCTGGAGACTGGTCTCTGGCCTTCAGACTGGACACCAGCTGGGCGAGGGGAGCCATGCTGCAACCACACGTTAAACACATCACATCAGAGCAGGATCCTCCTGGAGGAACACATTGTGCCCCGAGCTAACAGGTTACAACTCAAGCTGGGCTATCAAGTCATAGGGAAAGGGAAAAGGGCAACGTGGAAGGGTTCTAAGACAAAACATTTTCTTAGGAGTTACACAAAAGTGATGAGAGTAGTTACTTAGAGTAAAGTTACATATTTTTCCCATTTGTACTTAAAATTTGAAATGATTATTAAAAAGGACGAAGTCGCTGTGCACAGCCTTCTGATACTCAGGTGATGTTGCTGTGCAACCAACAATAATATAAAGCCCAAAAAAGTGTCAAATCACCGCATGCTGGTGAGATGATTTATGAATGCAAACGGCGCGTTTGGCTGTGGCTTCGTCAGGTTCACTCTTCAACCTCACATGACGCCGACAGGTGAAATAGGTGATTACAGGGTCACATGACCTCCCCAATTTGAATTTAGAAATGTTTACGTTGTATTATGTTAGAGCCCGACCGATATAGGATTTTTAAGGCCGATACCGATACGAATATTTTGTGATTTAAAAATCCGATATGCCAATATATCGGCCGATATATATATATAAAAAAAAAATCCAGAAACGCGCAACAAAACAAACAGATTTCCCTAACATTGGTTATTTGTAGTTATCCTTTAAATCCTTTTCACTCTCAGCTAACACGTAACAACAGCAAAACTGGACATGGTAGTCATGAATTAAGTCATGCTTATCGACTTTAGAGAATTGATGGGGATGTTCTTTAAATTGTTATTCGAGCAATTTATGTCTCGTGACAGTGAACAACACCGATGATCTCAGTCGATCTCCGTCATTCACTCTGCCTAACTCTGGCTGAATCAGCGGGTTTGGGGCATTAGAGCGCCCTCTGGTGGACAAACTTTTTTTTTTTAATATTCATTTATCGGCCATTATAAACGCTGATACCGAATAGTTTGAAAAATGCCTAATATCGGCCGATATATCGGTCGGGCTCTAGTATTTTGGTGAGAGCTGGTTCCCCGATCGCGATGGTTCGCCGACCACGCCCCCGCCCTAACCCGGGGCCGCCGGCTCGGGGGCAGAACGCTGAGGATGTGTAAGACGGCCGGCGGCCCCGCTCTTACCCGGGGTTGGCGGCCCAGCGCAGCACCGTCTCGTGGGCGTCGTCCTCCAGCAGGTCAGCGAACGCCGCCTCCAGGTCCTCCAGCTGATGGACCCGGAGCTCCACACACTCACCGATCGCCTCCTACACACGCGCACACGCACCCACACGCACACACAAGCGCATGCAAACACACACACACACACACACGCACACACACAGGCGTGCATGCAAACACATACACCCCCACGTCACACAAGCACACCTATTGTTGGGTCTCTTTTTTTATGCATCTGATGTATTTTGTCCTGGAACGTCTCGTTGAGCGTCTGGAGGGTAGGTCTCTGAGTAGGTCTCCGAGTGGCTCACCTCACTGGCCGTGGCGCTGGGTCTCCTGAACCCGTACAGCTGCTGGAGGATGGCGTACTCCTCCTGGGAGACACACAGTCACCATCAGAATCAGAGCCTCAACCATTCCTCCTGTTTATAAAGCGCCTTTCGTTCATGGGCTCAAACAGTCCAGGCCGGACTAACTCCCTCGAGGGCAGTGGTGGTAAAACAGACGGACTGAAGCAGTCATTCACAGTGTTTATCCTATTTGCCCAGCTGTTTGGCACTCCATTGTTGCTACAGGATGCGTCTGGTTTTCATTGTGAGCCGGCATGGCCTGGGTCGCTCTGTCTGGAACAATGAGAGAATTAAACAGAGTGGAACTGAGGAGGGGTGCGGGTACCTGTGTGTACAGCTCTTTGAAAGGATTCTTACAGGAGAAAAAATCCAGATCAACATCCAGTATGTACGGATCCGTCTCCTTGACCACGGACAACAATGTGTTGACGACATAGCCAGGTGATCCTTTATCAGCTGGTCCGCTGTCGCCCCCTGCTGGCTGTAACACGGCAGCGCAGTCCAAGCCGGAGGACCCCGGAGGAAAAGGGCAGTCTGTTCCCTGGCTGTCCGACCGGGGTTTCTTGGGTTGCCAACGCAGTGCGTCCGTCTCTGGGGAGAGACGCCAGCCGGGCAGAGAGCAGGTGTCAACGTTTCTGCCTCTCTCTGAGACCTTACCCGCTCAGCTTTCACTGCCCGTTGTCAAGTCAAGGCCTACGACATGAATTGATGAGTTTTTATACGTCTATCCATTTGTTTGCTGTCCTGGCTCCACAATAGAGGAACGAGGACATCTGAACCCCGACCAGCCTTCAGCCACAGACTGGACCCCATCTGTTCTGACTGCAGCATTTAAAAAATAAATAATAATAATAACTATCTCTGTATTGTTCCTGGGAAGTGGCACATCACCCACATTTTATGTACTCTGATGATTCTTGCACTTTTTGGATGTATCTTCAAGGTTAAATCCACTTATTTTCTGTTCCTTTGCCCCTACGCCGTTGAAAAATATATGTCAATTGAACACCCTTACAGACAGGCTAAAATAATTCCACCTGCTTAACCAAAGAGTGATTTCAATCGATTTTCCCGTCTCGTGTGGACGGAGGGCTCTTCTAACACTCAGGGTGGAGTGGGCGGGACGGGAAGCATGCTATGAGAACCGATGGCTGACCACTGTAACCCCTGCAGACACAGAGCCGGCTCTACCGTCCTCAACATCGTCTCCTCGGTCTCCCTCTCCAGCCGTACCTGTGTGCGCCGCGTGGCTCCTCGGCGCGGGGTTGACCAGCACCACGTTCAGCGTCAGGGCCTTGGGGTTCTCCAGCTGCTCCTCGGGAACGTACAGACCGTCGCTCAGGAAGTAGTCGTCCTTGCTGGTCACCCTGCAGAGCCAATGAAAAGTCAGCATTTCAGACTTGCAAAAATGCTCCCAACACGGCAGAGAAGGAACACGCCGGTTGTAACGCCTTCTCAAAACCTGGTTCTCGAAGGTTCGACAAATTAGCATACTAGGGAAGTCAAGTCGATATGTATTCCGATAAAATGTAAAGATTTTGATGGGAAACATCATCATGATTCAACAGTGATTCAACTTTTTTGTGCTTTTCTATCTTGCAACCGGTTTGGCGTTAAAGTATGTCTGGTCAGGTCTGTGTGTTTTCCACCTTTGTTTTTTAAATGAAGCTGGGCCAAATGGATTATAGTCCAATACTCTATAACAGCGCCCTCTGTAGGAACGCTTTTTACATTATGTTTTATTTGAGTTACACTTAAAGGTTTAGTTTTGGATTGCAAGCAGTGAGATTAATTACCGAGGCTTTCCTCACTGGTGGAACTTCAAATGTAACGCATCGCAGGGAGCCCTTAAAGGTGGAGGTGGACGTGGCGTACGGGCTGAGGGTGGGGCTGAGGGTGGGGTTGTGCGTGCCTGTTTACCTGATGGTGGTGGTGGAGGAATCCTTTCCCACGGCCATACGGTGCTCTCCTTCTTGGATCTGCTGGGCCCAGGGAGGGTGAAGCCAGGCCACAGAGGACACATGGTCTGCATAGACCATGGGCATGATCCAGTTCTCTATACTCAGCTGGCTGAAGGAGGAAACGGCACAGGTACAGTGAATATACAAGAGCTGCACACTGGAGACCATGCTGTAGAATCGTCAGTGTTTCTAATGTGCATCCAGTTAAATGGTTTTGAAATTCCCTTGGTTGTTTTGCATCTCCATATCTGAACCATATTGGTTAATCAATTGGAATCATTAATATGAATGAATCGCATTGCTTTTTTTGCAAGGCTCTTGCAGCGCTCTCCATAGCGAGAGCGTGAAATGCAATATTTCTGAATATTTGACATATGCTGCACTGTGGCTTCCACTGTACGTTTGATATTGTATTCATTTCTATCCAAAACATACTCAATTAAAGAGTCCTTGTCAAAGACGACGTCAGCAGACATGTTGACAGGGATAAGCAGATCGGGATGGGAGTCTAAATGGATCATCTTGATGTTCCTCATCGGAAGGTGTTTTGATGCTATCGCACGATAGATGTGACTCACCACCTTGCAAAGGAAAAAGTGATTCAAGTTTATTAATTCAAATGAAATAGCGGTCATACCAACAATAAAATTATCTATTCCGAATAAATCGTCTAAATTATGTCAAATGAATCATGATATAAAATAAATAACCATTCAGCTTTATTTTGACAGATTATAGATAGTACTAGCCTATTTGTGACCCAACGTTGTATATCGCGGAGAGTTGGTTCACATCAGAATATAGTATATAGCCCTTTACAAGACGGATTATTGCATATTTGATTAATGACTGAAATAATAATATCAATTGATCATTGTTATCATGTGTAATGTGAACTTGTTTACAATGCCGTCTGGATCTTCATAGTGCTTATGAGATTGTAACCCAAAACTCGGGCGTATTAATATCCTCCGTCCTAGTACGTTCATGGACGGCGGGGTCACAAATGGGGCTGGACATCATGCTGTGCTTCATCCAATACGGCAGCACACAGGAAGCCCAACTACAACATCCACAACCAACATTACCACTGGCGGCCAACTTTGGGGGGACATATAACACCAACAATAAAAAAAAATGATGGGGCAGCTACGAAGATATTCCCAGTAGCGTTAATAGTAACCAAACGTAACATTTCCACTCAACAAATAGCAGTCTAACGCTACGGCTAAACGTAGCGTGCCCTATAAACTTACGTCGTTATGATCCTCAACTATGCAAACGGGCAACTTTGCGTATACCCTCTTCTGCGTGGAGGAACTCATTTTATAATGAGAATCTTATCGCAGATAATGAGAATCTTAGCGAGACGGACAGTGGCTTCTGCTTGGAGATGGAGCTAAACGGCATGCTGGTCAGCGTCCCTCTCCATAGTAAAAAAACACGGAAGTCCCGCCTGGGCGTCCTATCAGCAGCGAGCATGTTCTGCCCACGTGCTACCACCTGACCAGTACCATTGGATGTGATCATGGATTGAGAAAGAAAGCGTTAGGGGATGTGATGAATATGTCGTGCGGATACCCTATTGAATAATTTAATATAAATCTCTCTCTCCCTCTTCTTCTCAATACCTTCTCCTGTGTGTGTGTGTGTGTGTGTGTGTGTGTGTGTGTGTGTGTGTGTGTGTGTGTGTGTGTGTGTGTGTGTGTGTGTGTGTGTGTGTGTGTGTGTGTGTGTGTGTGTGTGTGTGTGTGTGTGTGTGTGTGTGTGTGTGTGTGTGTGTGAGGTCGTTATATGACATGTCTATGTCTCTATGTATGCGATTGAATAACTATTAGTTTGGCTGTTGGTTGATATTTGGTGATAGGGTTAGATTCAAAGAGTGACTTTGACTGGTTTCAGAAATTCTGACAATGATATAGTATAAATATTACATATTCTATATATTGCATTAACCGAGTCAATGGTGAATACTGTGCTAGTCTTGTAGCCACATGAGGGTGCTCTTATCCCAAACTAAAAACAGACAGAGCTTGTTTTACGTTGTTCTGCATTGCAACCCCCTGTAGGGAAGACACCATTGGCTACAATGTTTTTGATATATAATTTGATAATCTATACAAATGAATTTGTAAACTTGGAGCCACAGTTCTGCTCAAACATATCTTAGAGCTAGAAGTGGAAACTTTTAGAACAAAAAGGCAGTATTAATGACATTTATTTAAAGCAGGCCTGTATTTAATCAAATAGCCATTCTACTTTCTTTCAAATAGCCTGCTGCATTTATACCTCTCTTCTTAACCTGTGCACAGACTCTGTGCCTCACATTCACCCATGCATACACACTTTCATTCACCAATTCATACACGGCAGAGTCACAACAGCCAGCTCGACGGGAGCAGTTGAGGCAGACGTTAGAGACACCTCCAGCATTAGGTCAGGAGGAATCTGGGATGGGATCACACCAGCAACTTTCTGCTCACCAATTGTGTTGACCAATTTTTCAAAATCCCTTTATATATTTCATAAAGGCATAGGAAGTAGGTTATCATGGAGGGACACATTCAGCTGCTAAATGCTGTCATTCATTAAAGACCATTCGAAGTACTAGATCGTATTACTTCTCACTTACTTGTGTATGTGTATGTGTGTGTGTGTTTGCGTGTGTGTGTGTGTGTGTGTGTGTGTGTGTGTGTGTGTGCGTGCGTGTGTGTGTGTATGTGTGTGCATTTCGGTCAAAGAGTGCTTGTATGTGTGCAAAGTTAAAAGTTGAGTTGGAACAGCCGACTGTTATCTGAGCATGCAGTTAAACACAACCAATGCAAAATGACCATGTATCAAATAGACCAGACTTACATTGGTGTGTTTGTTTGTACATACCTGCATGCATGTTTGTGTGTGTCTGTGTGTGTGTGTGTGTGCGCGCGTTTGTGTTTGTGTGTATGTACATTCGTGCATGTATGTGTGTGTGTGTTTGTGTGTGTGTGTGTGTGTGTGCATGTTAATGCATGTGCATGCTTCTTTGTGTGTATGTATGGGTGTGTGTGTGAGTGTGTGTGTCTGTGTGTGTGGCTGTGTGTGCATGCTCCTTTGTCTGTATGTGTGTGTGTGTGTGTGTGTGTGTGTGTGTGTGTGTGTGTGTGTGTGTGTGTGTGTGTGTGTGTGTGTGTGTGTGTGTGTGTGTGTGTGTAAGCACATTACCAGGAGCTTTACCTTGGCAGTGGCGGCCAGACGGACCTCATTACGATTGTTATTTTGATGCGTCCACAAAGGGCCGCCGGTGTTTACTGCCTCTGTTTGCGTTGTTGTGTCGTAGGTCTGTGTGTCACCGGCCCCTGTGAACAGGGGCCCGGCGTTGCCCCTGGCGATGCACGACAACAGGTGCCATGGGTCGCAGTGACTTTAGCGGCATGACCCGGGCGGAAGCGGCGAAGACCTCCTGACGAGGCCCATGCCGGTGGTTTGGGGCGGGCTGGCACCTGAGCTCAATTAAAGTGTGTTTGTGTGTCTGTTACCGACGTGTTGGTGCATGGCACAAGGTGGACGGGTGTCATCAGCCAGCAACCAGCGGGAAGCTCTGACTGGGATGAGACAGGGGGAGGAGGGGTGGGGGAGCATGATGTTCAGCGGGGATAAAGAGAGGTGAGGGACTGGAGGAAGACAACTCTCTGCAGATGGAGAAGAACAATGGGAAGTGGGAAATCAACAAAGGAATACCTGTTGTTCGTTCTGTTGGGCCTTTTAAAACCAAAACAAAATTACCATGTTTCTGTTATTTTTCAAACTGCAGTTTGAACTTTTTAAAATAATACTTATTTATTTAAGTTATTTTATTCACGTCTGTAACACTATGCCATTTTCTGATATGTGTTTTTATGGTCTAAAAAGAGGGCATCATTTCATAAGAGTTCTGGGACTCTACACTTGAGTTCTGTGATAAATAAAGTTTATATTATACAAATAGTGTTGAGATTTACTGTATTGAACACTGAATAGCAAAACCATATTGTGTTTAATGACAACAATATGATGACCAATCAAAAAGGTCATGGAACTTAGTCCCTCATCCTGATCCAATTACAAGGCAATCCCTCGAAGCCAACATCAAATGTACAGGAAGCTCCCAGTCCTACAGATGAGACTAAGATTTGATGTCCCTTCACAGAAAGCATCCATAAACTATCCCACATATCAGAGTCGAGCAATGAGGTAATTTTGTAATAATGCAAATAACCAAACCACTGTGTCCACTCCACTGCTTTGAACATTTGTAACGGGGCTAGCATAAATGTCGTTTGAGCAAGTCTGTGCAAACAGATATATGCTTCTGTCATTCCACATTGAAACCAATTCATCTGGGATTGATCAAGATATCAAACAGGTGGACACGCATAAGATCATGGAACAAGATATTTCCTTTGTCATTTGTTTTCAAAGTAGGCCATAATGGCTTTAAATAATATGTCCCCAGAAATAATAATATTAAGGCAGGCAAGTTGCACCTTGCCTGGTGACCAAGCCAATCAACAGCCTCCCTTTGTGCAAAAGTGATGAGCGGTGTAATAGGAGAGGCTGTGTGTGCGTCGGGGCATCGTTGAGGTTTGACGCCGTCTGCGGCACAAATGCCGGGGTGAGTGTGAAACTGAAACCCACTGACCTTGGCGATTCTCTCACGGAAATACTCAAACTGTATAGCATGGACTAAGTTTACCCCCAATCTTCTCTTCTTGACATTACAGATGAATTGCAAACACAGGGGGATCGTGAACCTAGAGGTCTCTTCGACCTCGATTGTGTGCGTTCTCTTATAGGCAGAAGTCCCTCATTCACATCGGGACTGTTTTAGTAACACTAATGAGGATATTAAGTGTGTTCCTATGGAAGATGAAGATTCCGAAAGGAGAAATGTTCAACATGGTGAGCAGGAGTAAACTTGACGATATACGATTCACAGCTGATGGTAACTTCCCTACCACGTGTAAACCAGGCTCTGTTTTGGTCATCGCGTTACAACACTTCCATGTAAAGTTCAAGTTTACAGGTATCTATGGCCTTTGCTCAGGCTGATCTGGTTTGCGGTGTGAATGTTAACACACCGGGACACTCTGGTCAACCAACATTATTTATATTATTAGTAGTAGTAGGCTATATTTAAAATATGAAGATAAATCAAATGTTTTTTTTATAGTTTATTTTTAAACTCTCTCTCTCTTCCATTGTATGTTTTAATATGTCTACAATATATATATAGGCCTATATATTTATTTTTAACTTAAATTGACGTTACCAAACAAAACCTTGTGAATTCCTCTTTTCTATTCAATGACAACAGAATAGAGCACTATACATTGTTACTAAATAATAATTCCAATAGGAAATCAGTGAATAAATACAATGTTTGCTTGCATACCTGTACCGGGTGTGCCCTCTAAGGATACAACACATGCTGGAAATATATTAATTAAATTCCTACAGAATTAAACTGGTTAACTTCCGCATTCTATCGGTTAACCTTCCAGCAGTTTTCATGTCTGTCTGTTTACCTAGACAAGAGTATAATCTGTAAAAATACAAGAAATAGGACATTGGAAAAATGTCGTTCATACAAACCAAGGTAAACGTGTGCGGCCCGGATCAGAGTGGTTTGCTCCATGTGGCAGTCTCCGGGCAGCGCGAGCAGCTGTTGGTCATTGGCACTATATTTGGTCGCAGGATAACTGAAGCCCTCGCGGATACCCCGGCCAACTTTCACGCTTCACAGTAAGAGCGCCCCTCATACAACATTACGCCCGTCTCTGGTGGGCAGATCAACTAAACCTGCTGTTTCCTTTTTTCTTGACCAAGGGGTCACTGTCATACACACCCACACACACACCGACACCGAAACGACACACACACACACACACACACACACACACACACACACACACACACACACACACACACACACACACACACACACACACACACACACACACACACACACACACACACACACACACACACACACACACACACACACACACACACAGTGATCTCGAAGGTTCCTTTTTTCGTGACCGAGTGCTCACACACACTGACACACACACGTACACACCGACGCACACATGATCTCGAAGGTTTACTGGTGGTGCCTGCCCAGTATCGTAGTTATATGTAGGTTGTGGTGATTGTTGTAAATTTGTCCGTGTTGAAATGAATACTCTGTCACAGTATGCATTACAAAAAAAACAATAAGTCAAATGTCACACAAAAAACCTGATGAACCAGCGAAACGTGATCCAGACACAGAACAATTCAGACAAAGGAATAAAATGTAAACCCACTTTTATTGATCTTCATCACCTTAACAACAAAATAACAACCGAGAAAACTAACAAAGTTAACAGCCATTGCAATCTAAACATGAAGAGAACTACAACATTTGAAAATAAATATTTTTGCAAGTGTTTTATTAGCAACAGTCAATGGACATTACTTAGCGGTATCTTCAAATATAGATTTGCTTTTTACATTGATTTTTTTGTGAAAAAATTGTATTTTCAAAAGTTATTGATAGTGCTTTGTGAAAAGAACCCATGTACCTGTACACAACGTACAAAACCATACAAATATTTTACAGAGAAAATAATTTTCTCGATATATGACAAAACTAGAACCCCCATTTGTGACAAAAATATAGTTGGCACATAATCGGCATTACCCATAGAAAATAGCTGTATTTATCTTAATGTACATTCAGTGCGAATGACTATAAAGGCGACAGATATTTGCGATTCATTCTGGACGCTCCTTCCGACTTAAATACAAAACAAAACTTAAAATAGCTTCTCCCTTCCTTCTGTCAGCTCCTTTCCCGTCTCCCATCTCGCCCTCCCTCGACTCCTTTAAGATCAGAGGTGGCAGGAGATGTCCAACTGCATGCTGCGTTGCCAAGCTACTGTATATATAGGGAGGTCATCTTATTCAAAGTCAACTGTGAAACATATTTTCTCTCATGATGGTGAATTTATTTTAGGACCATTACAAACAAAACCGAAAAACCCCGGAGTTTTACCAGCAGTACCCCAAATACCTTCAAGTAGAATAAGTGGTGACATTAGTCAGAAAGCTGTATATATGGGAAATAGCGTATAATAATACAATGAATGTTTCACAGAAAAAATATTATTTCAAGATGTATTATTCATATTACATTTCTTTACATTTATTTTTACATATTCCTTTTTGTTTGTTTTACTGAATAAATCAGTCCATCTTATCCCTTCTGCAAATTTGACCCTATCCTCCGATCAATTTGATAACTATTTCTCCTAATGAAAATGACATCTGCACAAATATACTGAGTTTCATATCACATCCTCATCTGGTTTAACAATTGTCAGTTAAAGTCAGCACTATCAATCTACCCAAATAACTTAAATTATTTGTATAAATAAATAAATTAGTAAATAAATTAAATACCGATTTTTTTTCTGTTTTGTTGTTGGCTCATTTGCTTGTTTCCTTAATATTGTTCATCTTGCTTCAAAGGCCACCCAACAACTTATTTTGCATCAGCTTTTGAAGCTTAGCCCTTGAAATTTTAGATGAGTGAAACTTTAAATAAAATAAATCGTCTGAATTCCAAGAATTTCCAAAGATCTCATCACTGTTCTCTACAATCGTTAAAATTTCAGCATGGTACATTACTAGTCACTGGAGATGTACCTTTAATTATAAACGCAAGGGCTGCCTAATGTTTAGCTCCGAACTATCTAAATTATAAATTGCATCGTCAATATTAAAAGTTCCTCAGTCAGCCCAATGAAGAGATTGCACAACACTGCAGGTGATGGAATGAAAAAGATGTCTCTCAATATTTTTTTTGTTTGATTTCAGGCCCTCAACCTTGCATTCAGCACATTTTAAAGAACCAGGCCAGAATAATTAATTTTCCCATGTCTCCAATGAAACAACCAGAAGTGACTATGTTTTTCGCGACGCAAACTTCAGAGATATCTCATAGCTTTGATGACCTAGACTTCCATTTTTATCCAAAGAAACTGTCACAAAGACAACTTCGGCAAAAGTCATCCTTGTTATGTAGATTAGATCATCATTGTTTTCCTTCAACAGCTAAATAAAGCATATATCAGCCCATTGTTAAACAGTTCACAATTGTAATCAGAAAAACACTTCACTTTTGTAGTTTCATTCGGGATTTGGGTCAAAGAATTGAATCAATCAAAAAACATACATAAAGGACAATGACATTTTTCAATGTAGTCCATTTCAATGACATTCAATGACATAAATATTCAGACTCAATCTACTCTATACAACTCCTATTTTAATTTAGCAAT
>NC_079419.1:960959-1012484 GCF_026213295.1 Gadus chalcogrammus
CTTTGGTTTGTGTGAATCCTGCCTCTTCGGTCGGGGCGTCTCCGGGGCTCTGGGCTGGCTGACCTCTTTACTGACCGGCGGGGCCGCGGCCGCCGGGGCCGGGGCCAGGGCCAGCACGGGGCTCTCGCTGGGGGGCCGGTACTGCTTGGTGAGGGGGGCCAGCTGGGCCAGGCTGGAGGGGTGGAAGTCGTCCTCCAGCTCCAGCTGGGAGTCGTCCGGCGGCGGCATCTTGACGTCGGCCTTGACGTGGTAGCCGTGGAAGTGGGAGTGGATCTGGCCGTTGCTGCCGTGGTTACTGGTGACGGCGCTGGTTGTGACAGCGGGGGCGGGGGAGGGGGCGGGTCTGGCGGGAGGGAGGGTTTCCTTCTGCCTCACTTCCTGCGAGGCTGCCGGGGGATTTGACGTTGCCTTGACTACACATTCACCGAGGGAGAGGATGATACAGAATGTGACATGTGACAACATGTTGTACAATAAGGGAACAATGGCAATGACAACGCTGCTTTTAAGCCACAACAAACAAGACCGGACGCGGCCAGCCTGGACGCCTGACACATTATTTATCATTTGACAGCACACGAGGACAGGAAGTACCCCATCCAAAGCAAAAGATTTCACAAAGGCCATTCAGAACAGGAGCCGTCAAAGCCTAAAAGCCATTCGCAAACCCTAAGGACCATGCCCCCCCCCCCCTCTCCCTCTTTGTCTAACCCATCCCTCTCTAGTGCTGCACTCTACTGCTCCACGGGTTTCTTTAACATGCTCCCAGTCACCAACCGGGTCGAGCTCCCCGCCACTACAAATAACACCGCTAACAAGTTAATAAGCCCCGCCCCCCCCGCCACAGCCCACCTGGACGGCCGTCACAAGTACTGCAAATACAACAGCACAGGACCACCCCCCCCCCACCCAGCCATCAGCTCACCGTCCTGCACCCTGGTACAGCACCCTGGTACAGCACCCTGGTACAGCACCCTGATACAGCACCCTGATACAGCACCCTGGTACAGCACCCTGAGGTGCAGCACCCTGGTACAGCACCCTGAGGTGCAGCACCCTGGTACAGCACCCTGAGGTGCAGCACCCTGGTACAGCACCCTGATACAGCACCCTGAGGTGCAGCACCCTGGTACAGCACCCTGGTACAGCACCCTGAGGTGCAGCACCCTGGTACAGCACCCTGATACAGCACCCTGGTACAGCACCCTGGTACAGCACCCTGGTACAGCACCCTGGTACAGCACCCTGATACAGCACCCTGAGGTGCAGCACCCTGGTACAGCACCCTGGTACAGCACCCTGAGGTGCAGCACCCTGGTACAGCACCCTGGTACAGCACCCTGATACAGCACCCTGGTACAGCACCCTGGTACAGCACCCTGGTACAGCACCCTGATACAGCACCCTGATACAGCACCCTGATACAGCACCCTGATACAGCACCCTGAGGTGCAGCACCCTGGTACAGCACCCTGGTACAGCACCCTGATACAGCACCCTGGTACAGCACCCTGGTACAGCACCCTGGTACAGCACCCTGAGGTGCAGCACCCTGGTACAGCACCCTGATACAGCACCCTGAGGTGCAGCACCCTGGTACAGCACCCTGAGGTGCAGCACCCTGGTACAGCACCCTGGTACAGCACCCTGAGGTGCAGCACCCTGATACAGCACCCTGGTACAGCACCCTGAGGTGCAGCACCCTGGTACAGCACCCTGGTACAGCACCCTGGTACAGCACCCTGGTACAGCACCCTGGTACAGCACCCTGATACAGCACCCTGATACAGCACCCTGAGGTGCAGCAGGGCTCGCTGCCCCGGTCACTACCGTGTTCTGCGTTGCTACATTAGACGTATCGTCCACTACCGTCCGGTGGCGTCGCGTGCTGTGAGCTGTGTTGCTGCTGTGTGGTCCACAGTAAAGGGCGGATTATTGTCCCCCGTTCCCGCACCGCTAGCACCCTGCAGACGCTGCGACGGTTCTGCGTCGAGTGTTAGCGAGCGGACCAATCACAGCCCTCGCTGCTGCGTCGCCTCGACGGAAGGTTAACATCTTTAGGAGGCGCACGTCCGGCCCTTGCGGTGAACAGAAGGAGGGTCCGCAAGGACGTAAGGGGTCCGTGACCCCCTTGTTCTGCGTGAACGTGGAACCATAATCAGCCCTTTACGGTCTTGTTATCATTCTGTGATGATGTGTGTAAAGTGTATGGTTGGTTTAACCCCCCCCCATAGCAAACTAACTTCAGTGATGGGTTCCTCTACCTGGGGGATGTCCTATGGCTGACAGAGCCCCCCCCCCCCCCCCCCATACCGTGTTACCTGGGGGATGTCCTATGGCTGACAGAGCCCCCCCCCCCCATACCGTGTTACCTGGGGGATGTCCTATGGCTGACAGAGCCCCCCCCCCCCCCCCCCCCCCCATACCGTGTTACCTGGGGGATGTCCTATGGCTGACAGAGCCCCCCCCCCCCCCATACCGTGTTACCTGGGGGATGTCCTATGGCTGACAGAGCCCCCCCCTCCTGTTGCCATGCTCACCTGCAGGTATGCTGCCCGGCGCGGGGGCATTGCTCTCTCTAGCAGCGCTCTTTACCAGGGGGGGGGCGGGGGCGGGGGTGCTGGTGCTCTTGGTGGGGGTGGGGGGGGACGGGGCAGGGCTGACGGAGGGGCTGGCGCTGGGGGAGGGGTCGGGCGTGGTGCCCTTCCGGTAGAAGTGGGGCGAGGACGACTTCTCCTTCTTCTCCTCCACGGGGGCCTCCGTCACCTCCAGCGGCTCGTTGTACTTCATGCGGATGTAGTCGGGTCCTGGGGGGGGGGGGGGGGGGGGGGGGGGGAGGGGATGATGATGGGAATAAGAATTACACTTCACACGACGGTGTGATCACACTCGTGATAAGCAATGTAACATCCTGTGACTGCATGAACGCAAGCAAGGGATAATGTACAGAACGTCGCCGGTTATTATCGGGAAAATAACACCCTTCAGGGTGTTATTTTCGAAGCAAGACGCCTTCGCTGCGTGACGGTGTCCGGTTCGCCCTGAAGGGCGAACCGGACACCGTCACGCAGCGAAGGCGTCTTGCTTCGCCCTGAAGGGGCTTATTTTTCGATAATGACCGGCGACGTTCTGTACATTATCCCTCTTATTACACGGCTACTTGCCAAAACGAAAAAATAACCTCACACAGTACGTCATTTTCAATTACCAGTCCGCCAAAGACGTCGACATCGCTGAGCCACCAAACACGCTGGGGTTGATAAGTTACCGGACTACTTGCAGAGTGATACCAAAGGCGTTTTCCACTTTCCTTGACAGCGGTCATTATATGCTTAGCATCAATTATCGAAAAATAATTCACCGCCGGAAGTTGGGAAGGCCCACGAAGTGAACGGAGCGTTCGACAGCATTGAGAAGAGCCCTGTAATAATATGTAATAATGGAGATCCTAATCCTAACACTAATCTCTGACTCAGCCGATCGACTATGCTAGAGCAGAACTTCTGGAGGGAGACGGCACAGAGCCTGGGCCAGAAACCAGAAAATGTAGTTTTAGATTATTAAACTAAATCAATTCACACTAAATTGCAGTGCGAGATGCAGATTATTCCACACACATCTTCTGCAGTTGAACTCTGTTTACGGCAGACTGAGCTCCGCAGGGCCAAGGCTGTGACGATGTTACTGCACTCAAGTCGCGCACTGGTGTGTACCATAGGAACACATTCAATATTTTATTCAATATTTTATGTTTTATCCGTGCTATTATTTTGAAGGGATATTGGCCCTGGGGTGAACTTAAAGTGGCCCCGTCAGGTAACACGTAAGCACTGGATTTCCCCTTCGGCGCTCATTGTTACTCCCCACATCTATTCATAGTTTGCGGTAGTCATTTGAAGCTGACATTGACTTAAGTTAAGTGTGATTAAACCTGATCCAAATTCCTCATCTCATCTTCAGGCAGCCTGACGGTTTTGGCCTGGGGGGTAACCCTAGCTGTTACCTGCCCTCCGGCCCCCTGGCTGCTGAACCTCCCAGAGAACACCCAGAGGGAGGCAGACGTTGGTGGGATCGCATCGCAAAGCATGACCGTCTAACTGATCTGCTAGGGTAAGGAACGATAGCGGGGTATTCTGCCCACAACCTGGGTCACTGACGCCCCGAGGAACCAAGCACAGCCCCCAACGCAACCCCCCAACGCAGGCCAACACCGTGGTTCTACGGTGGTGGTTGGAGCTGGGCCCCATGGACCCCCTTTGGAGGAAAGTGATCTCAGGTCGATCAAGTGTCCGCAGCGACGCCCGGGCCTCCGGCTCTATAACAGGACGGCCCAAATTGGGAAAGGGGTTCCAGATTTGTAACGAGGGTTGGCCTTTCAAAGTGTTCCTACGTATTTAGTTTATTGTAAGGACACACAGCGCCTAATATATGCATCATAAGGGAATTATGTGTAGTTTTGACATACACACATATGCCATTACTTGCCATGGTCAAAATTATGATTTGATTTATTAACACTGTGAACAGATTGACGTGCATTGAATACCACTAATACTCCTTTTTCATTGTAGCCATTCTCCTTTGGCATTGCCTCTTGAATCTACAACCTGTTTGGTAGGCACTGAGATCGCACCATGTATGTGGCTCCCAGACAAAACCCTTGACCTGATCATCATCATCCTAATCAATAGCAGTAGCAATAGTGGCAGTTATAACAATAGTTATAGTAGTAGTGGTAATATACCATTATATAATGCTACACTACAGTAAAGTATGATCCTACATATCCATATCAAACTAGTTTAAAGACACAGAATTACAGGTGTGAGCCTGGTACAGGTGTGAGCCTGGTACAGGTGTGAGCCTGCTCCAGGTGTGAGCCTGGTACAGGTGTTAGCCTGCTCCAGGTGTGAGCCTGCTCCAGGTGTGAGCCTGCTCCAGGTGTGAGCCTGCTCCAGGTGTGAGCCTGGTACAGGTGTGAGCCTGCTACAGGTGTGAGCCTGCTCCAGGTGTGAGCCTGCTCCAGGTGTGAGCCTGCTCCAGGTGTGAGCCTGGTACAGGTGTGAGCCTGCTCCAGGTGTGAGCCTGGTACAGGTGTGAGCCTGCTCCAGGTGTGAGCCTGGTACCTGGCTGGTGGAAGCTCGGGGAGAGCTCTCTGGCCACGGTTCTGGCGATGTCCGAGTCCTGGCCGGCGGACTGCCCGGCGTGGTCGGCGTTCTCCCCCTTGGCCCGGGCGTGGGCCGTCCTGAGGAAGACGCAGAACACAAAGGGAGACGTGTTGATCCTGAGTGGATCCACTGCCATGCCTGGAGCCTCTTCTGTAGCCCACCAGGAACTCATTCAAACCATCCCAAACAGAAGAGTGATTGCGTAGCCTGCGTGTGATTAATGTTGTTGTTAGTAGTTCATGCACTTATCGCCCTTGTCCTTATTTCACAAGAACATCCATTAAGAATCAATCAGGGACAACAACTATAAACAGCCTTCTTGTTAACGGGCTTCAACAACAAGGACTGAAGATTGGTGGGGACTGGGACAACTCATGTTTATCACTTCCAATGCTAACATTGGTTGAGGTCATTGTAATTTCATAATGGGCTGACTACTGATTTATTGGTGGATTTAGTTGGATTTTGAAAAATCATCAACACACACACACACACACACACACACACACACACACACACACACACACACACACACACACACACACACACACACACACACACACACACACACACACACACACACACACACACACACACAAAAATACACACACTCACACACACTTTTCCTGCCAAGAAACTATGGAGGCCTATTTTGTCCACCCACAGCTTTTGTCCTTCCTCTTGTAAGCCTCTTCGTCAGGCTTACCTAGTGAACGGTATGATGACAATATAATCATCTCTTATAATCTCAAAGTTATCTAAGAACAAGACCTTTAAGAAACACAAAGCCCTTCATGCTGCATCAGGTGTGCGCCTCAGCCCATCCAGAAACATGGACGTAGAATTGACCTCCAATAAGAACACGCTCACACGTATCTGACACGCTGCTTTGGCCCTCAGCAAGACATACTATCCTTATCCTCACCCCCCCCACAAACACTGAACCTCATCACACACATGACATTTCTGTCCACTCCCATCACAGGAATAACACCTGGGAACGCAACCGCCTAAAGAAGCCCCTCCTGTAAGGACCCGATGTGCTAGAGACGCTCTGCAGGCTGGAGCTGAGCGGGTCACGTCAGGATGGAGGCAGGGCGACACCTCTAAGTTGGCCCCTTGGCCCCTAACCCCAAAGGTCACACATGGTCCACAACAAGAGCAAGGCCCATTGGTTACGGCAGCGGTCGAGTTAATCCACCCTGACTGACGACGCCTCTGACTCCTGGTAGGAACAAACTAATAACCGCCACTAACTTATTTGGCAGGGAGAGGACAAGCCGGGGTCAAACGGGGTAAACCCCCCCCCCCCCCAGGACCCCTTCCTGAGGTGGCCCCTGGCCTGAAAGGGGTGGAAAGTAACTCATTCTGCCAAGGAGGGGGGGGGGGGGGGGGTGGCCAGGCTCAGGTGTCCGATGGCGGTCCTACGTCAATGGGCTGCGTCAGATGTTGTGGTCGGCGTGGTCTCTCTTTCAGATGTCATGATGACATCCGTAGACAACACTGACGGCATGGCAACCATGGAACCCTGACAGAACCGTCTGCGATTGGCAGCGTTGCTAATCAGAGACTGGTGTGTCCTATTTGTGTGACTGTGTGCGTGTGCGTCTGTGCGTGTATGAGTGGTGGGGGAAGTCCCGTAACAAACTCTAAGGAGATGTGGGACCAGGTGCATTGTGGGAGGATTCTCGGTAGGTGGCTTCATGTTGTGCCCGGAGGAGCCCTCGCTCCTCCTGACGCCTGCAGCCGAACGCTGGGGTGGACCCGAGGTGGAGAGAGGCTGAGACGGAGCGCGGGGGGGTCTGAGGGAGGCTCCTGTTCCCGGCAGAGGTTAACGGAGAGGAGGCGGGGCCCACAGAGAGGAGGCGGGGCCCACAGAAAGGAGGCGGGGCCCACAGAGAGGAGGCGGGGCCGACTCACTGGCACAGAAAGGGCTTTCAGAGGCAAAGTAACGACAACACATCGGTTCTATTGAGGAGGACGGCCCACCTCGTCCCCGTGACTAGGACACGGTGTACTCGACTTGGTAAACATTAGCTACCGTGTTTCATATCAAAAATAGCGTTGGCATAGGAGGTCTGGTTTATTAATCATTCAGGGAGATTTATCCAATGGGAGGGCTGAACGATATTGTGTGATCAGGTGTCTGTACTTGGCCCTTGCAACATCTATCCTTCTACATGATGCTATTGACTATCACACAAGAATATTTCATCAGCCTCAATTGCCACCAGATGAAACCTAAATATGCATTTTATCAGAACCAGGTTATTGTGGTGCGGTACCCAGAATCTAACACCGCCATATCATTGTAGGCCCATTCAGTCTTATCAGAGCGTATGCTTGCTGGCCGTGCATGTATCCATATGGTTGTAGGCTATCACAGACCTTCCTTAAAGCAACAACTAGAATCATAGCTGTGTTTCCGAGGCATTTTACCTGTATTGAGTTTGGAGGATCTACGTCTGTAGTTCATTGAGGAGATGTAAAACATTTAAATCTAAGTGATAACCCCTACCCCCACTCAAGACATCGAGAACGGGGCGTTTATTATAAGTGATTGTGATCAGTCCTAAGAGCTGAAATTATGTTGATGAGGGGTAAACCTGGTACGTCTTGCTAGGTTCAAGCATGGATACCATGTGATAGAGTGGTGCATTTGAATGGATAGCTGGCCTAATTGTATTGCGGTAGAAGCCTTTTTGATGTCCCCCTCCTGGGTGGTTAAAAGCCCTTATCTCAGGGTTGAACATCTGAAGGATGGACCATTTGAGACTAGGGTCTGTCCCTCCCACACGGCAGACCCCAAGCTAGAGCCTTACCCAACCAATGTTTGTCTTAACTGAGGCAGAACTTACATCTGTAACCATTATACCATGCAGATAAAAAAGAATCAGGTAAACAAACCTAGACTGGCGGCTGAACCTAGACAGGCACACAAACTAGCGGCATCGGACAAGAGTTTCATTATCTACACAGGGTCAGTGGGTCGCGCCATTGAGTCACTTCAATGCTGGAACACGGTCGGGTGGGCGTTGTGCATTCACGGTGTCGCTGACCTCCGTCCCATAGGTTAGTGCGCCGCATCATCATCATCATCATCATCATCATCATCATCATCATCATCATCATCATCATCATCACCACCCAACCAAATCAATCTTCTGCTGCGCTTACACCAACCTGTTGGTGTAAGCGCAGCGCTAGCGAGAGGGGGCGACCTGAAGACAGAGGAGTGTCTGCACGGCAGCATGCGAAGGGGTCAACCCCCCAACATCAACACTCCAACCCCGGGCGGTCTTTACCTGGACGTGGCGATCTCCACTTTCGTCCGCGCGATGGCGGCAGCCCGGATGGCGCCCTCCACGGCGCGGTCCACCTTCTGCTTGGTCTTGGCGTTCTTCATGGGGATGAGCTGCTTGCGGATGCCGCGCGCCAGCACATTGTTCTTGTACTTGCCCTCCTCCTTGTGGCCCTCGGGGAAGAGGGTGCAGCCGTAGCCGTGCCGCTTGTTGTTCAGCCACTCGCCCTCGTACTTCATGCCGTTGGAGCGCTCCGACACGCCGAAGCCGTTGCGCTTGTCGTTCTTCCACTCGCCCATGTACGACTCGGTGGTGGTGGCGTCCACGTTGTCCTCCAGCGGCAGGTAGTCGTCGCCGGCGTCGCCGTCCCCGAAGCTGACGGTGGAGTTGGCGTCGCTGGAGCTGATGCGGCTCATGGTGGTCTCGCTGCGCGCCGAGCTGCGCTTGCTGGAGATGGACGAGCGCGAGTCCGACTTGCGGAGCCGCTGCAGGCTGCCGAAGATGGAGCCGCGCCGGAAGAGGCCCTTCTTGCGCTCGCCGCCCTCGCCGTCCGAGTGGAAGTTGAGCACGAAGCCGCCGCGCGTGCCGGTGGGCCCGTCGGAGGCGCTGTCGAGCAGCACGGTGCCGTTGCTCTGCTGGCTGCGCAGGGAGGCCAGCGAGGTGCGCAGTGGCGAGCGGATGACCGTGGCCATGCCGTACGGCACGCTCTGACGCACGCCGTAGCCGTGGCGCATCCCGCCCGTCCACTGGCCCTGGTAGGTCCCTGCGGGGGGGAAGGAGCGGCCACAGCAGGTGATGAAGACCCCGTTCAGTACGCACACGGGGATGAAGAGCGCTTAAATCATGATAATCGTTAGTCTGATCAATCATCTGTCTTTAAACATGTCATCGGTTTGGGTTTAGTCAAACTCTTCATGCGTACATCTTTTTTTCTTTTTTTTTATATCAGCTATTGGAGTACAATCCTAATAATATAATAAACCAATCGATTTTGGTAAATCAATTTGATACAAAATACAGAGATACAAAAACACCGGTTCTGATAGATGGCTACTGAGAGGGGATTCCCACTGTGTGGATAGGAGCATACTGACAGCCCTGTGGACGCTGACTAACCAGCAACATCGCCCCACTCTAAAAATGTAAGTGTTTAATCTGAACACTTACTCCAATTAGGACTGCATGGGTGCCAACGGAGCACGCAAAACGGGAGCAGTGACCGATGGCTACACTTAATTAATGCTCAGAGCACATTCACTATAATAACCAAAAACAAACAGCAAGAATAAATGGTAGTAAGGGACACACAACGTTTATACGTTATCGATGTTTAGATGTTTAACTCGCTTCTGATATGGGTTACATGAACCAAAGGATGTGCTTCCATATGCAACGAGTTCAAACGGCTTACCCTCATGTCAGTTGAATGACAGCTCACTGTATAGTGTTGGGCGTGCATTGACTTTGAAACTGTCTTTGGTTTTTGGATGGCGCACATACATGACTGGGTCATTATTTACATGAACAACTCTGAAGATCTGTGTGCATGTCAGACCAAAGAGCTGGCATCAAACAGGAAGGGATCGAATGCGTTCTGTTCTGATATGGGTATCAAAATAAAAGAACTGCAAGGCAATTATAATAACACATTTTGATTACTGACTGCTACAGGAGGTAACTGTGGTTGAAAATATAATCAAAAAATATGTGACTCAATAATTCAATATATCAAAGGAAGCACTGAGATTAAAAAACACTCAATGGGGTACAGCACAGTGTAAGTTGATTGAGGCAAAGTAGAAAGATGGTATAGTGATAAACACAGATACTTTTGTCAAAGCGATGTTTTAACTAGGCAATACCCGTGGTGCTGAGCTGAAGTTACAGGGCGTTCTGTGGGCCGGTGGTGGTCAGAACAGGTGGCTGCTCGTGGCACCGGGCTATCGCCCTAACAGCATCAGCCTGCAGCTAGAAAATGCTATTTTAAAAGATGGAAGTAACTCGAGACACTGGGAAGTCTGCCTGTAGGCCAAACATAACTCCAGCAGCCATCTTGCTATGTGAAATAAGCCTCCAGCCCGACTGAAGAGATGGAACCTGGATTAACCATTAGAATATGGTTCATGGGGAAGAGGAGAGGAAATTATTGCTATTCTTTTTCAATCAAAAAAGTAAAACAGCGATTACACTCAAATTATTTAAATGTTAACATTCAGTTGTTGGGAATTGTTTGGAACACAAATAAAGCATAAAGGGCAGTGAATTATCATGTAGGCGTCGTTTTAATTACCTAGAGTGTGGATGTCAAGTGCAAAAACCTTACAGCCTTAAGATTGGACTTTTCTGCGACCCAAAGCACAGACCACCAACATAGAGGCTATATTTAGGTGTACCTCCAGGCTCGGCCTTCCATGAAATACACTTGTGCATAGTGGTCCATAACCACCTATATGGAGTTGCACACTTTGTTTACTTGTGCTCAAATGGACTTATTTTCTCCTTAGATATTAAGAATCCTCTGGCTGACAGTCACAACATTTGTGTTTGACATCAGGTGGGAAAAGATTCAAAGTTCCCCCTTGGAGTCAAACCCCCCTGAATGGGAGACAAGCCCAGAGCTGCCGTGGTGATATAGAGAGATATAGAGGGTGAGAAGGGCTTTGATAACCATCGATTCCCCTCTGCAACGAAATGTCCCCACCTTAGACCGCTTTAGCGTGTTGTTCATTGTTTGCTCAATGCTGCAACATACCGTCGTATGTAGCCTTTGCACGACTATGTTACGCTGTTAAGAATCCAAGATTGAATAACTCTTAATTCAATTTTTCTTTTGTCCAAAGTGATGAGAGCACATTACATAAGAAGACATGAATGTGTTAAGACCCTCTGCATACGTTGGGACACACTGTATATAGATCATCTCCAAAACTGTTCTGCTGTTGTCATCCAAATGCCATCCAAGACAGACACTCACTCTGCAGACATTCTTTGGATTTATAAGGCGGATTGGAAATGTAATTGATTAGGATCAATTAAGTTTCAATCATTTCAGCCATTTATCTATTTATAATATCAAAAATAAGTTCACATTGTTCAGTAGTAACTTGATGGGCATTTACTTTCATTCTTAACCTTTAAAAAATATGAATAATCAACTGATGAATCCCAACTAAATAAATAGTTAGTTGTAGCTTCGCTATGATCTAAACTCTCCTCTCTCATTGACATTGGCTCCAGACTTATAAGCAGCTTATCCTGCTTATCCCTGGTGAGCTCGAACATGAGTAGCACCTCCTAACCTGCTTACCTACAAGCTCTGCACGATTAGCTTCTTCTTAACCTGCTTACCTAAAAGCTCTACATGATTAGCTACTCCTTAATCTCCTCTCTACTTTAACCATACCAAAAGTTAAACTCAATCCTTTTGCAGCTTCTATCTCTGTAATAGTCTGTCCCACATAAACAGGGAAGATGACTTTTCCTCTCTGGGCAGACCTTACGCACAGCCCCCTAGATGGCTCCCTATTACCTATATCCTTGCAGAAGGGACAATAGTTGGGTCTTACTATAGATGTGATCATCAAATGTCATTACACTGTTCTTGCCGCTGTCTGTCTTATACCATAGAAATGCATCTTTAGTGACCAACACTTGAACACTTCGTCAAGGCATTTTAAACAAGTTCAGGTCTGATCATGATTATCGCATAATGCAGTGTTGCACATATCACCCCACTGCTGGTGATTCAGACCACATTCTACGTTTGTTAGAAACTTTGAACGATGAATTGTACATCTTTGTCATCAAAGCCAGACTGAATTGTGCTTCACTTATTCAACGTACATCGATGTCTCTTGATGTTACATCCGATATTTTAGTGAATAGTGAACTTTTCAATGTCACATGAACATGGTACGTCAAAATGGGTGCTGACCAAGTTTAATAAACAATGACAACTAAATGGTGCTGTATCTGTAGAAGAAGACTCCTGATGTGGCCCTCTTGTTTACTCCGGGCTAGCTTACCCAATGAAGAAGATTAGTCAAATCAAGGTGTACTAGTCAAGATGCAATGTCCAATCCTTTATCCACAGGCTCTCACGGGAAGCCCTAGCAGCCAGCCCCATCCTGCTACATGGTTAACTCTGTTACTCTCTGTGTAATTCATCATACCAAAGTATAACACAGAACCAGGGCAGTCCTATAAGGGCCAATTGTTACCAGTTTCGAAAGGTTATACAAGAACTGCAACCCCCCGTAGATTGATGAACAGGGGGGATGTGATACCTGGGTGAGATCGATGAACAGGGGGGATGTGATACCTAGGTGAGACTGATGAACAGGGGGGATGTGATACCTGGGTGAGACTGATGAACAGGGGGGATGTGATACCTGGGTGAGATCGATGAACAGGGGGGATGTGATACCTGGGTGAGATTGATGAACAGGGGGGATGTGATACCTGGGTGAGACTGATGAACAGGGGGATGTGATACCTGGGTGAGACTGATGAACAGGGGGGATGTGATACCTGGGTGAGACTGATGAACAGGGGGGATGTGATACCTGGGTGAGATTGATGAACAGGGGGGATGTGATACCTGGGTGAGACTGATGAACAGGGGGGATGTGATACCTGGGTGAGACTGATGAACAGGGGGGATGTGATACCTGGGTGAGATCGATGAACAGGGGGGATGTGATACCTGGGTGAGACTGATGAACAGGGGGGATGTGATACCTGGGTGAGACTGATGAACAGGGGGATGTGATACCATTACCTGGGTGAGATCGATGAACAGGGGGGATGTGATACCTGGGTGAGACCGATGAACAGGGGGGATGTGATACCTGGGTGAGATCGATGAACAGGGGGGATGTGATACCTGGGTGAGACTGATGAACAGGGGGGATGTGATACCTGGGTGAGACTGATGAACGGGGGGATGTGATACCTGGGTGAGATCGATGAACAGGGGGGATGTGATACCTGTGTGAGATTGGAACACAGACCAGTTGTCGTGTACTGACTGGGTCTGGACTCAATCCAGATCGACTGTGCCTTAATACAATTAACCCGGTGTAAACTCTCCTAGTGTCCACTGGACCTATGTGGCGGTCCACTGCTGGCAGCTCTACTTTGGCAGAGTTAACACAAAAAGACAGCACTGAAAGAATGAAAGACTGACGGACGTAGAGTCAATCATAGGCTGAGAGGGGGACCCGGACTGCTGCAATTAATGTGTTGTCTCAAATTCTGATTTGCTTTTGCAGTGGAATGAAATTGATTTCAATTTAATTACTTAAAATCAATCAAGAGCTCGTTCCATAATATAAATAGGTTAGTAATAACAAAATGTTGTATTACCTAATGCCAGCGATTTGTCTGTTTACATTCTTTAAACTTCTGATCAAAGCTTTCCATGTGTCAAAGCTGCGGTGGTACTCCGGACATCCCGCTGCCATTGGATGAGAGAACCAAGCATTCCGAAGTGTCCTTAACCAATGGTGGAGCTGTGATAAGGCTGTGGGCACGCATGGGATCCATGGGAAACACGGATTGCCCGGACCAAACCCGGACGAGAGACCCTTATTGGTCGTCAATTCTAAATTGTCTCGCACAGAGGACACTACAGTTAGCAAAAACAGATATTCTCACAGCCCCTCACATTCACCTGTAGCTGCAAGAAGGCTATGGCATTCCTAAGAAATGACACTGAATTATAGCATCTCAATCTCAGCCCCTTTGATCAACAGAAGGCTAGTGCCACTTGACTCAGCCTGAGAAGGCAGCGTGGGCTGTTCTTTAAGACACTGTCCCAGTGAGGGGTCAACAGGGTTAAGATTAAATAGTAACAGGGAACATGGAAAGGGGCGCTTGCCTGCGACTGGCCTACTGGCCCTTTTGCCACCATGACCCCGATAAATCAAGCGGAAAGGACGATGGCTAGACGGATGAATATACAAATGCTTGGACGGATGTATGTATGGATGGGTAACTAGACAAATCCGGTTTGACAGGCTGAAACAATGTGGGCTGATTGTGTGCACAAAAGAGAGAGCTCTAGTTATGAGGTACAATAAATGTGCTGGAATTAACTTGCCAATGGTTTGATGGCTTGGTTGCCTGATAGAAAATGATACACTCATCATAAACATAGAAAGACGGACTAGACAGCTAAAGACTTAGAGAAGGTCAACGAAGGAGACCAAAATAGACCGATTCAAAGAGAGGGGGGTACAGAACGATAAAGATAGGAAGTAGATACATTTAGAGTAGCCTAGTAGAGAAGGCATCCAAGAAGACTCACTGAGTATACTAAAGTAAAAAAATAAAAAAGGAATAAGAATGGCAGATAATTCTATATTATTGTTCATTATAACAACACACACTATTGGGATTTAATATTGTTAAGAAGAATTAACCGTTCATCTGTAGTTAACCTTCATTTGAATACAACCTTACACGAGTTGCATTCGATTTTAGTTTATATGTTGAGAGATGATAACTATGTCGATACATTTTCAATCAAACTGAGCCTCAGTAAAAGGTGCTTTGTTGATAAACTAATAGACTAATATTTCCATCAACCTCCATCCACAACTACCACTGCTGTTTAGAGCAGATGGCTTTATGCTCTCATATGAACATCCAAAACGGTTTAACATACAACAGTAAACGATTCAGTGTGTTGTTTAGGCAAACTACCAACTGTTTTTATTTTATCCAAGTTTTGCATAAAATAAGATCCGATAATAATGCATGATAATGCGGATGAGTCCATTTTCTTTGGAGTGGGACTGTGGGACATTGAGTTACTGTTAAGTTAAGTATTTTCTCCACTGTAGATGCAGTGAAAAAGATTGCAAATCCTTCTTCCTGGTTGGCTAGTGATTAGGGCCAAAGGTTAAAAAAATCCAGTAAATGGATGAGGATAGATGACATATAATAATATGTAAATGTCACCATGCATATTGGGAACTAGGGTTTGCATTCTATAAAACACTTAAATGAATTAACCTGACATTTTCATTTCGAAGAGTATAGTACCAGGAAACCAAACTCGACCTATTTCACAAAGATGTTGCTGTGCCATAATTTCCATAACAGGCATATGTTGTATAGTCAGTGGATAGATGTTATAATCCAGGTTCAGCATAACAAACCTTTCCCTGGTCGCTTTAACAGCTCTGCCCATTAGGCCCTGATAATAAATCAAGTAGGAGGTCCATAAGAATAGATTGTTGCAGTGCACTGATATTGCACTGTTTGTGACCATCAAACGGGAAATCCCACTCAAAACGTATCAATGAGGAGTTCAGAGACACTTGTTGCCATTTACCTACATGCTATGTTTCTGCCCTATTAATGGTTTAGAATAATAATACTAATAATAATAACAACGAATACTATAACTTTATATTTTGCCTTAAATATATTTGCCTCTCAGAGACAATCACAGGCCTCATCTGCCTACATGCACACACATAAAGTCAACTGTTGCTGACAGACACTGCCTCACCTCCGTCCCCGTACGTTTCGACGCCGTATCCGTCCTGTAAACCATTGTTCCACGTCCCCTCGTACCTGGCCGGCGTGTTTAAACTCTGCCTCACGCCGTATCGACCCTTCAGTCCATGAGTCCATTCCCCCCGGTAAATCCACCTCCCCTTCGTCTCCACGCCGAGTCCATGGCGCTTCCCCTGCGCCCAGTATCCGTGGTAGACGTTGCCGCTGGGCCAGGTGTACACGCCGACTATCTCGAACCCGTTGGACCAAGATCCCGCGTACTCGCCCTGACCCTTGGGTCCCGTGCAGATGCCGTGTCCGTGGGCTTTGCCGTCCTCCCAACCGCCGCAATATGTACCGCCATCGTCAAAATCAAACCGGCCGCCCGTCATTCAGGAAAGCAAGGGTGGGGGAATTATAAAAATCGCGGCAGTTCCTGGTGGCTGGTTGGTAAGGCCAGTGTGGACGGGGTTGTTTTTTAGGGGGGCCGAAATGTGGAGGTTAAGCGCGGCAAGTGGGTGCCCGGATTTGCTCGCGAAGGCGGTGGTGATTTGAGGGGATACACCGGGAGAAATGATGATCGCCGAGCGCCTCGGTTGGCTGCTTGCTCTGGTTGTTAGGTAAAGCAGGACGTGGGTGGGAGAGGGCGGCCTCCACTGCTGCCAGGGTGGCGTTACTTGTGAGTGTTTTATGACTCCCGCTCCCCTAGTCGTTGTTTTTCAATCCGTCTCTTTCGCTGTTCTCTCGTGCGAGCCGTTATTGGGTAGTGTGTGACGGTGTTCTTTTGATCAGCAGTAGGAGTATTATCCACCGATAACACGGATGATGTGAGTTTCGTTTTTGCATCAAACAAAGACGCTCTGCTTTTTGTTTTCGTTAAACGTTTGACTGCTAAGGAAATGTAGTTGAGTTAATAGGACAACTTAAAACACGCACGCACACACACACACACACGCGTGCGCGCGCACACCACACACATACATGCGCGCACACTCGCTCACACAAACATACACGCACAAAATCAAACGTGTGATATCAGAGATCAAGTGATCAGATGAAGCTAAACTTGTAGGAGGATACCACCATGTGGACAAAAGTGCATTTTACAGGATGTGAATAAATGCGGAGCAGCAGCAGCAGCATCTGCCCACGGCTTTGCTGTGGTCTTCAGTGACGATGTAGTGGAAGAAGAACACAAAAACATTGGTTTGCAACATGGCAATGTTCACTGAAGAGATGTTATTGGACCTCTAAAGGCTGGAAGTGGTCTAACAACCACCTGCTATGCTAAAGTCTTATAGCCTACCAGGACAACAGGACATCTAGAAAAAAGTAGATGCATCCAGAAAAGTATAAAATCTATCGAATAAGGCTGCCTTAACGTTGCCACAAACATGGCTAGTGCACTGGTTAATTATTAAGCATCAATGGAGTTTGGCTTTGAATGTGGCAACATTTGTAGTTTTACTATAGTAGGCCTACTGCTAGGGTCTCATATGGTAGTAGGTCCACCAGAGGACACGTAGCCTCAACACATCAGGGATCAGCATCTGGTCCATTCTACCAACACTAGACCTCAAACCTTCCTGCGCACACCCGCATGACAGTGCGAAGATGAGATGTGTGCTCACATGTTACTTTTATGAGAGGATTGACACGTTAAAAGGTGTTACATGACATTCAAGTGGTACAGGGTGCACAACATATTTTCATCGCTTCAAACTGAGAGAGCAAGACACCTCAATGGACTGAGTGCGTGGTGATTTTCTTTCCCCACATAAACAAACAAAATGTCGTAAGTTGAACAGAGGGACATTTTCCCCAGCGGATTAATAGTAGGGAAGAAGAAAAAGGCATACAGCAAATAAGCAAATTCGAGCCAATAGCAGTCAATGATGGCGTTCTGTTCACTGACGTGCTGAAGACACCTTCTGCAGCCATGGCAGAACGAGACAACACGAGCATCTACCAGCGAAACTCAACGTGTCTTCAGGCTTTCACTTAGGATGACGGGGTGGGTTGTTTATATATCAAGGTAGAATGGTTGAACATCGAATTGAATCGTCGTACAAACAATAGATACACCACATTGTTGCATTATAATCCGCTCTATGGGTTATTATGTCAAAATAAAAAGGGGATGAAACTGAGAAAAAAATAGTGATTCGATCACCAATTAGGTTGTTTTATGACAATAAAATACAAAAAAAGACAAATAAAAAAAGTATTTGTCATTCAAATTGTTTGTCTCATCACACACAAATAGTAGCCCCCCAACAATTTTTAAAGAGTATGGTGCTGAAGGCTCTTCATGGTGTGTGTGTGTGTGTGTGTGTGTGTGTGTGTGTGTGTGTGTGTGTGTGTGTGTGTGTGTGTGTGTGTGTGTGTGTGTGTGTGTGTGTGTGTGTGTGTGTGTCCAACATCCCCTCAGCCCTAAGGCTATGTACTTGCCGCACAGAATGGGAGAAGTGATTGAGTTGTGCTACATTACAAGTTATAGTCTTGGAAAAGATAGTGTTAATTTTTATGTTTAATACATCAAATTGACAATTTATTATATTTGACAAAGCACAATTTGATGTTGTAGAATGATATGACGGCTAATATCACAACATTATCGTGATACTTTTTGCACTGAATCTACCCAATCAGATTCAGAATGTTGAGAATGTGCTGTTTGGATTCGACGTTTCATTCTTTGTTGTTGAGCTTTAACGTTACGTTGCTTCTCTCACTCTACATCAGCTGCTCCAGGACCCATCAGTGGCAAAATCAGTTACAATATAAAATTAACTACACTAGTAGATTGATTGATTTCCATTAAATGTGTATGCGTGAGTTTGGTTGCATGCTATCTCTGACAAACAAACATGTTACATTTTGAATTGGCAGACACATGAGAGAAATACTTTGGCTTTCGGAACCAATTAACTAACAATTTGATGAATTTGCATGATGGTTTCTCTGAGACTAAGAATTACAGCAAACAATTTGAAAATGTCAACAAGAACATAGAACACAAACATTAAAAAAATGAAATAAATACAAATCAATAGTTCCTACCGTAGCCACTGCCCTCCGTCCCTGGTCTGATTATTTTATTGTGCATAACATTTAATAGTTTGTACTGAGTCAAACGTTGAAAGTAGAAAAGGCATCATATTTGATTATTGTATGTCATTGTGATGATAATAATAAATATAACTGATAATGCTTAATTCCAAGTTTTGCATATACTGTGTTTTACCCGCGGAAGATGTGTACATGAATAAATAAATAAATACATAAATAAAACATTTTTGTGTGAAATATTCGAGTCTCACAGAGCCAGAAGCTCCATATCTTACAGCATATACATTGTTGTCAAACTACAAAGACAAACTGTGTCCCCCACACCAGTTTCAATTTGCAGAGCTGAAAAATACAAAAACAATCTCATGGCTATTTCCCATTCGAGCAGCGTTACATAGAAATGGAATAGAAATGTCGGATATTCTTTAAGTAAAGCACGTCTAGCAGTCTTCGAACCCCATTGCACGCCTCTGACCACTTTATTAAAAAGTGTCGATTTCACCACAGTGCATCCCACTTCAGATTTGTCCCATACCTGTTAAGATACTAAGGATGGCACGATCTGTATTTTGCTAACATGTATGTGACGAACATGTCTATGTATGTAGCTAGCGTTAAGGTCGGTGGAACTGATCTGATAACAAGGCATTCAGGACAATGGATTCCCTTTCAAATCCTTAACACGGGAAAAAACGAAACCCAAGATCTGTAAAACTTCTCAAAACATGTGTTCACCAAAACAAGCTTTGTAGAACCATGACATCGCAATGCAATACTCGTTTTGTTCCTCTTTGACGCCTTTTGAATGACCTCAAAGTTCCTGTGACCGATCTCTGGCTTCTACGATTTAGAGCCACTTGATGACGCAATATCAAATGTTGCGCAAAGTATTTCGCACGCCCACTTCTGTGACAACATACCCAGCAACAAACCAGTGAGAAGGTACATGCAGGTGGAGAGAGGGGCCCCCCAGGGGTCTACCGGTCACGGCCCGCACAGACTTTATGTCGCCAAAGGTTCCTCCTATGTCCAGTAGCGTGTTGTTCATCCTTCAACCCCCGTAAGAGAGAGAGAGAGAGAGAGAGAGAGAGAGAGAGAGAGAGGAGAGAGAGAGAGAGAGAGAGAGAGAGAGAGAGAGAGAGAGAGAGAGAGAGAGAGAGAGAGAGAGAGAGAGAGAGAGAGAGAGAGAGAGAGAATCAAACAGGCAGAGTGAGCTTGGTTGGGCTGGGGGGGCGTGGAGGGGACTGCCCCTTGGGGGGTGTACTCTACCCCCCAGGGGTCACAGTGCTGCAGTCTGATTGAGGCGCTCTTCCCACTGAAGGCTGCCATGTTCCCGATGAGAGACACAGAAACAAAGAGAGCTGTTGGTGTGTGTGCGTGTGTTTGACGGGTGTTTAGGGAGCAGTGGTCAGTCTGTGGTCGTGCTGTCACTGCGCTCCATACGTAGTGCAGAACAACAGAGAGCTGTGCATCACAGCTCTCTTTCAGTTTGTTTTTTACAGTTTTTACTACTACTGCAGGTCGACGAGGCGGGTCCCTGAGAGAGTTTGCGTGTGTGCGTGCGTGTGTGAGCGCGTGTGTGTGTGTGTGTGCGTGCGTGCGCGTGCACACACACATCCACTACTCGAGTCCGAACGTGCTGGTCTCCTCGACGGCGATGAGGAGCTTATCGTACAACATGTTGCATGATGGGTAAGGAGGGAGATCCAGCCGGTTGAAACACGTGTGAGCCCTGGAGAGACAACAAACACAGGGGGATCGGACTCACTCATTCCTGCTTCATCAATACCCATCGTAGGGGTAGGGCTAGGGCTCGATATACGTCAACGCCGCCGCCATCTTGCTGCGGGGTAACCCCCCACCTGAATGAATGAACGTCCCTTTGGGTAGAGGTCCTTTCCCAGTCACCCTAAACGGTCTTATTTATAAGCAATCCTGGAGCGGGTTGGAGAGTAAATGAAAAAGGAAAAGTGAAAGGTCTTCATTCAGGCGGGAGGTTACCCCCCCTGTGGCGAGATGGCGCCATGGTTGACGCATGCTTGGAAGCCGACTACGTTATTACAGCCTGCAGCACACATCAGCATGGAAAACCGCATCCCGGAATAGAGGAGGGGGCGATTCAAAGAGGCCCTCCCCGTTGTAGGCCTACCCGCCCCGTTGTAGGCCTACCCGCCCTGCTTTCTGCCTACCTGCCCCGCTGTAGGCCTACCCGCCCCGCTGTAGGCCTACCCGCCCTGCTGTAGGCCTACCTGCCCTGCTCTCTGCCTACCTGCCCCGCTGTAGGCCTACCCGCCCCGCTGTAGGCCTACCCGCCCCGCTGTAGGTCTACCCGCCCCGCTGTAGGTCTACCCGCCCCGCTGTAGGCCTACCCGCCCCGCTGTAGGTCTACCCGCCCCGCTGTAGGCCTACCCGCCCCGCTGTAGGCCTACCCGCCCCTCTGTAGGTCTACCCGCCCCGCTGTAGGCCTACCCGCCCCTCTGTAGGTCTACCCGCCCCTCTGTAGGTCTACCCGCCCCGCTGTAGGCCTACCCGCCCCTCTGTAGGCCTACCCGCCCCGCTGTAGGCCTACCCGCCCCGCTGTAGGCCTACCCGCCCCGCTGTAGGCCTACCCGCCCCGCTGTAGGCCTACCCGCCCCGCTGTAGGCCTACCCGCCCCGCTGTAGGTCTACCCGCCCCGCTGTAGGCCTACCCGCCCCGCTGTAGGCCTACAGCAGTGAGGTGCTCTAACCTACCTGGGCAGGGAGGTGATCTTGCCCCACTTCTCGATGCAGAAGCGCCTCAGGCCGTTGGAGCCGCGCAGCGCGGTGAAGCCCTCGTAGGGCACGCTGGACGTCCCCGTGACGAACTGCAGCAGGCGCAGACGCTGCTCGTTGTTGAAGCGCTCCACCACGCCCCAGAACCAGCGGATCACCATGTGGCCGTCGTGGTACCCTGGGAGAGGGGAGCACAGCTCAGCACGGGGGGGGGGGGGGGGGGGGGCGGACCACAGCTCAGCAGGGGGGGGCCAACCACAACACAACACAACACAACACAACGGGGTGGTGCTGTCCCACTATGAAGTAATGGCGGTTTTGGAGGGAAAGACGTTTACATAGACAGGCAGCCGAATGTTCTCTCACTCTTCTACCAGCGTGGTTATAATGCTGATTAACGCTGATTACTGCTGATTCATCAGTCTTTTGACTTTTGATTCACACAAAATCGGTCTGGCTTTGTGCTCAATTTGAAGTGCATATTTCCTTTTTAAAAAACACACCTTTTCAAGCTATTTTATAACGTGAACTACAATACAGATTTTATTACGTCAATTATTTGGGATTAAAGATAAGGAACGAAGGATATGAAGAAAGGAACAGCAGAAACGCTTCCAGGCAGGAGAAGAAGACAAGGGGCCAATAGGAGGGCTAGAAGGGCCGATGGCTGAAGGGACGGGCCGGCGATCAGCTGAGCTCACCTCCACGGTACTCCGTGTTGTTCCTCCAGTCGTGGAGGTCGATCTCCGCCGTGCCGGCGATCACCAGCTCCAGCTCTCGGGCGTCGAACACCGACACCAGCCGCGAGTCCACCACCTAGAAGGCATTAAGTAGTGGGGGGTCAGACCCACGTCCAGAGACCCTGATGGACGGCAGCAGCTGAGGGTTCTCATGGCTCCGGCCGGAGTCCTCCGTCCACAGACGGACCTGCTGGGTGGTGGGAGGGCTGGACGGGTTGGTGGTGTTGATTCATGTTGTCGTTGGCTCCCACAATGCACCAGATGATGTTAGAGTATAACAAAGGACCAGAGTCAAATCTGTAGCAAAACCCCTCGAAAATATGCTAATATGATGCTTTATATCAGTTTAAATCAGGACAAATGTGTTCGAACATGGGTTGTTGTTATTGAAATCAATAGCAGGCAACCTTATATTGATGGTTATCTTTTGTTTAAAATGAATGAAAATGCATCAGACATAGAAAAGGTCTCACAATCTCACACACACACACACACACACACACACACCCACACACACACACCCACACACACACACACACACACACACACACACACAACACACACACACACACACACACACACACACCTCGTAGAAGCCGCGGACCATGGCCTCAGCCTGCTGCACCACCCCCCCGCTCCACCCTCCAGCGGACCATGCGCTCGATGTACTCCTTCTTGTTCTTCTCCGTCACGTTGATGTTGGCTCCGCCCGACTTCAGCTCCCTCTCCGTCACCTGGGGGTGCGGGCCGCAGGCGACCCGTCGGGACACAGCGGAGGGACAGATGAGTGGCCTGAGGGCGCCCTGACACGCCCACCTCCCCAGCAGAGGGGGGGGGGGGGGGGGCCCAGAGCCGGGGGTCTGAAGGGCCGGTTAAGTCCCACGTTCACGCAGCGCTGTCACCCCGCGGACGCTCAGACGCTCTCGGGAACCTTGACGGTTCTGCGTCGGGTTTTAGTGAGCGGACCAATCACAGCCCTCGCTGCTGCGTCGCCTCGACGGAGGGTTAACGTATTGGGAGGCGCACGTCAGGGCCCTTGCGGTGGACGCAAGGAGGGTCCGCAAGGATGTCAGGGGTCCGTGACCCCCTTACATTGTGTGTACGTGGGACCATAACCAGCCCTTCAGGACCTCAGCATAAACAAAGGAGGACTTTGTGCATCCAGTCTGGATAACCTGGAGTGAGGCACAACCAATATAGACGGCCGTGTGCCCTGTGGGCGGCTGCCTTGTGTGTTCACAAGCTCTCCAACGCCCACACACTCACCTGCTTCCAGCTGCTTTATGCTCTGAACGACCAGGACCTGTTCTGAAACAGCACCACACTGGCTGAATCGGGCCACGCCTACAGCTCTACCGCCCTTCTGTTCTGTACGACTACAATGACGGACCTGGCTCCCCTGGTTCATGGAGAGAGACTACAGGCCGACGCCATGAACCCATCGAGTGCCCCCCTTTGAACATGAGCAGCGTGTTCTATGAACGCATGCATAGATGGCATCAACCACACACCACCCAAATGCTGGCTAACCCCCCAAGAGTTAGCCTAGCCCATTAAGCGTCTGTGAACTTCCTTCTCAGAGCATCGGTTTATGACCATCTCATCCCTGATTGGATACTTTGGACCACGAAGGCGTCCAGGGGCCTCTGACAGAGACTGGGCCCTTCTGTCATTCCGAGCTCAGTCTCTGTGTGTCTGCTGTGATTATATGGGATTATCTATAGATTATATATTTATTTGTGGGGGCTGTCAGGTAGGGGGTGGGGGGGGGCTGTGAGACCTTCTCAGCGCGCCGCTGCAGACTGACCTGCCCGAAGACCTCCTCGTTGACGGTGAAGGTGAGCTCCAGGACCTGCGTGATGTCGTTGTCCTTCATCCACTGCAGCGACTGGTGGAACTCCTCGTCCAGGTACTCCAGGTCGCTGAGGTCCGTGGCACTGGGGGGCGCACAACAGGTAGAGAACACACACACACACACACACACACACACACACACACACACACACACACACACCCACACACACACACACACACACACACACACACACACACACACACACACACACACACACACCACACACAGATTACAGACTGAATGAATGGTCATGGTTTACACAGCTTTGAAATATTAAATTATAGTACGAGTCCATTTTGGACACTTAAAGTTGCTGTAGGTGAGATTTATGAATTATACTTTTAGTGTAGTTAGTTAGAAATGCCATAGCCACCTGTGAGCTATAAGTGATTAAACGGTCACTGCACCTAACCCTGTATCAGACCCAATCTGTCAATCACAGGTGCATGAATGTAAGACGTATAAATGTTTCAACATTTCCTTCTTTTCAGATCTCTCTCTTTCCATCTCTTCCCCTACAGCAGCTCTGACCAAACGGTTGTGAGTCATGTGTCAGAGCGTAAGTACAGCCGGAGCAGCGCTTTGTAGAAGGGTCTGGTGAAGAAGGCATCCAGGAGGTACTGGTGAATCAGTGCCAGGCCCAAGACCCGACCGCTGAAACGAAACCTGGAGAGAAACAAGCAAATATTTAATAAGGGCTGGATATGCTTTTCCATTATGGCAGCAAAAGGATTCAGGTCGGCAGAAAAAACATTTAAATTGGATGATTAGGTTTTGAGGCCACTACTAACGATTGATCACTCATTTAGTTGAACTCTTTGCAACAATACAACTCTCTGGCTACACACGATTGACAACATTGTTATAACAAATGGGCAGAACAGAAAGTGTACTGGACTCTCTAACTATTTATATCGTTTTATACATATTTGTTTTTTTTATTTTTTTGAATTTCCTGGATTGATAAAGGTTAATCTTATCCTAACCCATCTTTTATACATAGGTATAAAACGATTAAAAATGTAATATACATACACACAAACAACTACAATAAAAGAACAGGGTTAGGGTTTCAATATATATATTAACTTTCAATGGATTTAGATCATTTTCATATCTATATATGCGCGCGCGCGCACATAAAAATTATCTAAATGAAAATTATCTAAATCCATGTGTGCGTGTGTGCGTGTGTGCGTGCGTGCGTGCGTGCGTGCGTGCGTGCGTGGTGCGTGCGTGCGTGCGTGCGTGCGTGCGTGCGTGCGTGCGTGCGTGCGTCGTGCGTGCGTGCGTGCGTGCGTGCGTGCGTGCGTGCGTGCGTGCGTGCGTGCGTGCGTGCGTGCGTGCGTGCGTGCGTGCGTGCGTGCGTGCGTGCGTGCGTATGCGTGCGTGTGTGGTCTCCTCACCATTCCAGCTGGTTCTCCACGAAGGCTGACATGGGGCTGATCTGCACGGTGTAGGTGTCGTTGGCCGAGTACTCAAACAGACCATAATACGGGTTGAACAGCTCCTGGGACAGCAGGAAGAAGAACTCCCTGGAGGGCCCGCTGTAGTCCAGCCTGATTGGTGGAGAGGACCACATGTTTAGAGGCGGAGTCAGCGCTGGCGGGTGACCTCACTCCTGTTGGCGTTTGGAGCGAGATCCCAGACGAACACAGCCCGCTCGCCCCGCCCTTCCGTGTTTCGTCCATCGCGTAAAAACCGTCATGAACGCAGCGCAAAACCCCACAACACCCGCCCCTGGTCGGTGATTGGTTGGAATACTATTTATTTGGTTTAGAGTGGCTGGTAGTACCATTTGTTTATGTGTGCGATCTCGGAGCGTAGGCTGCCTACGGAGAAACGTTTTTTGACGGCTGCTTATGGGGCGGGCAGCTAGCGGGTCATGAGGAACAGGATCAGATGAATGTGGTCGTTTATGTCTCTGCCTGGAATCGCTGATGCAACCTTTAAGGTCTATTCAGATTCAGTGCACTATATTAATCCCGGGGGGAAATTGTTACCGTACGAAATGCTCTGCCCTAGATAGAGGAATAAGGATACAAAAAGAGAATTGTTATAAAATAAGTAATGAAAAATAAACGTAGACAAAAAAAGAAAGGCAGCAAAATATTAAAATATGCTTAATAATATATTTAACCTTACTATGAAGCGTCTCAATTGAAGTGCGATACTGTAAAGACAGGGTGTGAGGACAGAGAGAGAGATGGTGGATCCATGTGTTGGGAGAAGGACCCACCCTTCCTCTCCGATGAAGGTGATGTAGAGCTTGTTCCTCTGGAGCTCCTTGCGGGAGTAGGCCATGACCTGGTTGAACGTCCCCTCCAGCAGATTGTCCCGGCGAACCATCAGCCTGAGAAACAACAACAACAACAACAACAACAGTAGCATGAGTTGGACAGGAAGACCACAATATCTGACCCTTAACGACTGAAGTGGATACAAATATACTAAGAGGTTTGGGTGTTTGCCGGTAACAGATGGTCTAGCGTGGTATTGAGGGCTACCATGTCAGTCAAGCAGGCAAGTTTGCAGTGTGCCTGATGTACATGGTAGTCCTCAAAAGTGTGTGTGTGTGTGTGTTTATATGTGCGCAGGATCATCCCCGTCATACCAAAGCACTAACAGTCCCTGCAGTGTCCACTCTGGCCACTAGAGGCCGCCAGAGTGCGCTCACAGGGTGAGCTCTTACTTGATCTTTCCCGGGCCCTGGCCGTAGCCCTTAGCCTCCAGCTTCCTGTAGAAGTTCCTCAGCTTGGCCTCAAAGTCCCGTCGGTAAGGGGCCGGCGCCCGGGCCCTCTGGGTGCCTGTGCCACACACACACACACACACACACACACACACACAAACACACACACATATTAATCCACCGTATGCCTTAATAAAGCATAAGCCGGTGGCTACCCAGTCTGCAGGTTGTGATCCCTCAGATCATCAGTGGTGGACACGCCCTGACGGTCAAGACGCTGAAGCAGCTCAGCTGGCCAATCAGAGGCCGGCACCGGAGCTATCAGGCCTCAGCTGGGCCAATCACAGGCCGGCGCCGGCGCTATCTGGCCTCAGCTGGGCCAATCAGAGCCAGGCCCTGAGCTATCAGGCCTCAGCTGGGCCAATCAGAGCCAGGCCCTGAGCTATCAGGCCTCAGCTGGGCCAATCAGAGGCCGGCACCGGCGCTATCAGGCCTCAGCTGGGCCAATCAGAGGCCGGCCCTGAGCTATCAGGCCTCAGCTTCAGCATTCAGCCGAGCAGTTTTTATTTTGTTTCTTATTTTTATTAACAATATGTCATAATGGACTTTTTTTTTAACGACATTTGACATATTCGTATATAAAATATTACTCATATTTGACACAATATTTTGACCCCAAAAAAGGGTAATGTTGTCCATCAAATAATGAGCAAAGACCTTAACCCTAACCCTAAATCCCAGCTTGTCCCTTTAAGACCTTTTTTAAGCCTTTCTACGAGCGTTGATCGTCATAGGGTCAGTCTGTGACTCGTGTCACAGGGGTCACACCCACCTTTACCGGGAGACTTGCGGGGCGACGCCCCAGGAGAGCAGTGAGGGGAAAGGAGAAGCCATGTTGGAAGGACGACGGGACGAAAGACATGATGTCCTCCTCAAACAGACTGGAGAGAGAGAGAGAGAGGGGGGGGGGGAGAAGAGAGAGAGGGGGGGAGGGAAGAGTGAGAGAGAGAAAGAGAGAGGTACAGAGAGTGAGAGAGAGAGAGAGAGAGAGAGAGAGAGAGAGAGAGAGAGAGAGACACAGAGCGAGACACAGAGCGAGAGACAGAGCGAGGCGAGAGCGAGAGCGAGAGAGAGAGAGAGAGAGAGCGAGAGAGAGAGAGAGAGAGAGAGAGAGAGAGAGCTGGATAACAAGCCCTGTGCAAACCATGAAGGGTGTACAGCACCTTGTGCTTGAATAAAATAAGTTATTAAGGGTCATCTTGTTTGTTTGAGGGCTGATCCACTGAAGCCCATTATATCCAATGCTATTCAAAATACCGCAATGACACATTGAAGTCAAACAATTATGGAAAGCCCTTGATTATGCCGACAGGTGTAGCGGGCTTCAATGTGTAGTTATTAAACTGGCTTTTTAATTTCCATCTGGCAAAATTGAAGAGAAGTAAATCATAAAAGCACAGGTGGAACTATTATACCTTTGCCATTATTATACCTTCAGGAAATCTTTAGGATGCAATCTTAGCATTTCAATATCAAAGAGTGTTACGTATTTTAAGCACATAAGCTGCCCCCACATAGCCACTAGGAAGCAGGAACACACAAGCTGTAATATCTACCCCAGCCACAGAAGGCAGCATCTTTAAGACAGACGGGAAGCTGCAGCTAAGACGTCACATAGGCCACGCCCACTTCACATAGGCCACGCCTACTTGGTCCATTCGCAGCGCCCGGAGCCAGAGGAGGTCAGAGACTCACCGGCGCCCCGCAGAGAGCCTCGGGCCTAAGCCCGGGGCTCGAAGTAGCTCTCGGTATTTCACTCTCAAGTGTTAGATACAATTCCCTCCCTTTTGCTTCATAGTTACCATACCGATATACTTTAACAAGTAAAGTAAAGCGACCCGTTTCAAACTACTTTCAACAAGAGCACGACAAGAGTAAGAAGAAAGGGAGCAGGGTGAACACTAAAGCACCCTGCAGTGTGCCGGGGACATGGAGGGGATTGGGTGACGAGAGAGAGAGAGAGCCGGGACAGAATAGATCGGCTTTCAGTACCTCAGCAGAATGACCAGGTCGGCATCACAGGACAGCCGCTCAAGACGCGGAGCTCCTTCTGTCCTGATGTAGTGGATCTTCTCCCTGCACACACACACACACACACACACACACACACCACACACACACACACACACACACACACACACACCACACACACACACACACCACGTTCCAGGATTACATCTGATGAAATCCTCAAATCATGATATTGTGGATTGACCTTTGATTGACTGCTTATCATACTAATAATTCATGGAGTTTAAAGAGGGTCAGGGGTTACCTGAGGGAGGGGTTCCGGGTCAGAGCCGGCTGGCGGTCTGTCAGGATGTCCAGGACGCCGGGCTGACGCAGGAACGCCACGATCTTGTCGTTGTAGGCTAGCAGGCGAAAGAAAGTTCAGTGAGGAACGTTCAGTGAGGAACGTTCAGCGAGCCGTAGCTTGGGGAACGTTCAGTGAGGAACGTTCAGTGAGGAACGTTCAGTGAGGAACGTTCAGTGAGGAACGTTCAGTGAGCAGAACGCTCAGTGAGCAGAACGCTCAGTGAGGAACGTTCAGTGAGCAGAACGCTCAGTGAGGAACGTTCAGTGAGCAGAACGCTCAGTGAGGAACGTTCAGTGAGCAGAACGCTCAGTGAGGAACGTTCAGTGAGGAACGTTCAGTGAGCCCTACCTTGGGGAACGTTCAGCGAGCCCTACCTTGGGGAACGTTCAGCGAGCCCTACCTTGGGGAACGTTGTCCTGCTGTTGCTGCGTCCTCATGGCGGCCACCAGGCCCTTCCCCGACCGGGACATCATCCCTCTGCTCCGGGACACGTCGGAGGCCTAGCGCAGGAACCACACACGCCATTAACACACACACACACACACACACACACACACACACACACACACACACACACCACACACACACACACACACACCCACACACACACACACACACACACACACACACACACACCTAGAGAGCTGTATGCGTTTAACAATGTTGCTTTTTATCATAATGTTATACTTTAACTAAAATATTAGTATACTCTAACCCACTGGAATTTTTACACCAAATGTTTATATGAATGACCAATTCAATAACTCACTTCATATCAACATCGATTGGATGGATCAACCCTAGCAGTTCATCTCATGACGAAACGACCCGTACCAAAGCCAAAGCATCTCAAAAGCACAGAAGTCTTTTTGTTGTTGGACAGCTTATTTTAATTTGTGGTTTTCGTCGTAGGTAAATATCACTTAAGTGTAACTATCACCCGTGTTTCATCATTTTATTCTATTGTTAATTTTGCTTTTTTTTTTTATTTACTTAAAAATAAAACTATCTCAGTCCACTCCCCAGAGCCCCTCCCAGAGGCCGGTGGGAGGGACTCTGGCGTTGCCGCGGCGTCGTCATGGTGACCGCGGCTAGCCGAGCGGCCGTACCTCTCCAGCGCTGTAGCTGCGCAGCCTCTGCAGGTGGCGCCGGTGAGTCAGGTGGTTGGGCAGACGGCCGTTCTGCAGGGGGATGCGGGGTCGATGAAGGTGGTCCCGCGGCTGTTGTGGTCCACGAAGAAGTTCTGGGGGACGGGGGACGACGTTATGTACGGATGGTTTATGTGTTTCATTAACCCGGCCGTTATGTGGTAACGCGAGCGATGGGAACTCAGTGGGTCACGTGTGAGCCACGTGTTGACAGACACACAAAAACACACATAAGCGCGCACAAATCAGAAAGAAACCAACTGGGGGGTACCACACATACTACGGTGACCCTGACCCCAGCCCAAGGGGGGGGCCCGGGTCTGGGGGTGCTCACCTTTCCCTGGGGGTCCGTCTTCATCTCCCAGCCCCCGGCAGGTCCAGCTGCTGGCTGGAGAAGCGGTTGATGAAGGTGACCAGGTCGCGGTTGTGCTGGTAGCGCTCAAAGTTGCGGGCGTCGCGGCGGACCTTCAGGATCATGTGCTTGAGACACGTGCTGTTGGTGAAGAGGCGGTAGGCACCCTGGGGGGGAGAGGGGGGAGAGGGGGGAGAGGGGGGAGAGGGGGGAGGGGCATGGGTGAGGCGGGTCCTGGGCTCCCTCTGAGAGAGGCTAGAGGCCACTGGGTATGCACACATTGAGAGGTTCTTCTGCACAACAATTGTGTGCTTCTTGCAATAAGAATTTGCATCTGTCCTAGACGCAATCTCATGAAGGAATTGTCACGACGGGGGTATTTTGTGTGTGTTTGTGTATGTATGTCTGTATGTATATGTCTGCGTGTGTGTGTGTGTGTGTGCGTCTGTGTCTGTGTGTGTGTTTGTGTGTGTGTGCGTCTCACGTAGTTGGCGTGCAGCACGGTGAAGAACTCGGGGTGTGTGATGAACTTGACGGCGGGACTCTGGAGCAGAGCGGAGAGCTTCTGACTGCTGGCCAGGGGGGGGGAGGGGGAGGAGTCCACAGGGGCCTCTGCGCGCACACACACACACACACACACACACACACACACACACACACCACACACACACACCACACACACACACACACACACACACACACACACACACACACACACACACACACACACACACAAAGGCTCAAGATTAGGCTATGTTTAAATGACATCCCGTACACCTCAGAAGATATGATACAATTTCATGTTGATGTTGACTTCATATGAAGTCATAATTTGCATGGCTGTTCGATACATTTGAATGCATTCATTGAATAGTGTGGTACGATCGTATCAGCGTCGGACGACTTTTTTCCTCGATATTTTAATTTTTTGTTGTTTATATTTTTTTGAATTGAGGCTTGTACATTTTTTTCACATCATTGTGTAATTTTTATGATTTAAATTTAGGGAACAAAAGCAGCATCGGCTCCAAATATCGGCTCAAGAAAATCGGTATCGTCGTGTCGGTCATCGGCCTACCGTTGTTGTCGGCGGGGGGGACGGCGTCCGTCTCAGAGCTGTTGCTGAACACGGTCCCCTCGCTCCTCCAAGCCCCGCCCCGTTCTCCTCCCCCCCCTCCTCCTCCTCCTCCCCGCCCCCTTCTGTCGCCATGGTGCGCTGGATGCTCTGGTACCTGAGGGGATGGACGCACACACACGCACACACACACGCGCGCACAAAAACACACATGCACACACACACGCAGCAAACGCACACACACACACACACACACACACAACACACACACACACACACACACATTTTGTCCTTGTTTCAACATTGAAATACATTTTGCAATACTGTCCGTCCCACGGGGCCGAGCACCTGCACCATGTAAAACAATCCTGAGGAGAAGAGTGTGTATATACACACACACACCCCTATTATATAGCACAACTCTGTGCTGGGTCCACTGACCTCTATACGCCAGCACACACTTTACTAGGCTAGCATGCTATTAGTCAATGTGCTAATATTCCACTTCTAACTACTAGCAAACACGGTATTGTTCAGCTGTACTCTCGCCCTTTGCGTCGTGAATATGCATTCCTTTGTCGAAATTCTGCTGAATTGGCACCCGACATTAAAATAAGAAGAAAAATAAGAAGTTCAGCTAATAAAGACTAAATCACACAACATTCCTCAGATTTAAAGTAGATATAGTCTACTTTAGAGGTGACATATTATACCCACAGGTGTGAGTGTGATTAGCTGTTATGAGCCATTTAGAAAATCGGCCTCTTCTGACATCACAGGTGGGCGTGTCCACCTAGATGTGTGACGGATAGATAAGCAGCGTGTGCTCCAGTCCGCTGGGTAGGTTGGTAGACCGATCTACCCAGCACACATCTAGGTGGACACGCCCCCTTGTGATGTCAGAAGAGGTAGATTTACAAAACGGCTTGTAGCGGCTAACCATAGATATGTCACCTTTAAACCATTAAACCGTCCCCCCCCAGAGACCCAGAGCTAGCTCGCCCCTGGTGTCAGTAGCGGCGGCGGCGGTGGCGGGGGGAGGGGGGGAGGGGGTGGTACCTCCGGTTGAGCTGCTCCATCTGGTGGGCGGAGCCTGAGCGGCGCATGCCGTTGGGGGTGGCGGCGGTGGTGGGCCTCTGCCAGGTGGTGGTCCGGTTGATGTGGTCCACGTAGAACACGACCGTGGCTGTCCACGCGCGCCTCCCAGTCTGCCAGACAGACAGACAGACAGACAGACAGACAGATAGAGAGACAGACAGACAGACAGACAGACAGGCAGACACAGACAGACAGACAGACAGAGATAGAGAGACAGACAGACAGAAAGGCAGACAGACAGACAGACAGACAGACAGACAGACAGACAGACAGACAGACAGACAGAGAGAGAGAGAGACAGAAAGACAGACAGACAGACAGACAGACAGACAGACAGACAGACAGACAGACAGACAGACAGACAGACAGACAGACAGACAGACAGACAGACAGTGAGTGTTTTAACGTAGGCCTTGTGGAATAACCCACCAAAGGTTTGATAAAACATACTTTACTTCATATTGTGAGAATGTTGGTTCACTCACTAGTGTACGCTCTCATCATAATCAATATTTGCGTTATAGAAAATAATAAATACTATTATTAATTATTTAATTATTTTTCTTTTGAATCAAGAACGGGGATCTGGATACCTACCTAACAAACCAATATCAGAATATTGGAATACTTAGGATCAGCAACCATACACATATTTATTATCCAAACGTATTTATACGGTGGTCGGACATCTGTGTGGGTTTGCAGAGCAGCCCGGTGGAGTTGAGTCTTACTGGGAGGCAGCGGTTCGTCGATGGTCGGGTAGTGGTCAGACTTCAGGGCAGGCATGGGGCAGGCTGGGCTCGACGGCCTGAAGCAGTCGTCTGTCGATCACAACACAGACAACAAGGTTATTCAGGACACTGAATGACGCCGGCGGCTAAAGTGTCCTCGTTCCTTTATGAGTCGGATCCCTGATCCGTCGGGTGCGCGCCTAAGGGGATCACCTTCTACTCTGCAAGAAATGCACTACAATTCTATAGAAAGCAATCCGATCACAAAACCTCTCCTTTATGTCGACGTGCACAGTGCAGGCCGTAGACGGACTCTTTATCAGCCATTACTTTAGCCGTCTTAAGGATGAGGAAAACATGGAGTGAGAAATGATTGAGGATGATCCTCAATCATTTCTCCCTCCATGTTTTCCCCATCCTTATAGAGGACCTATTATACTACTTTTCTGGTCTTAATTTCTTATTAGTGACTCCTATAGCGCAACCTGACACGAACCACAGCACAAAAAACAATGTAGGTTCTCGGGAAACTCTTCCTCTCATCTGGGTGCTTTCAGCCTTCTCTGTCAACGCTCGGTTTCGTCCTTCTCCGCCCCCTCGCCCCCCTCCTGCCAACCCAACTCCGTTGTGATTGGTTCCCTTCCTTGAAGCGCGTGCGCGGGCAGATTTGACCAGGCATATGGGGGCGCGGCAGGAGTGCCTCTACGTAGAGGATTTCCCGGAAATGTGAACAAGTGAAATGCAAACGTTGTCCCGAGTGTTTCGCGCTCTGCACAGCCACCCCAGACTGTCAGCAGGGAATACGTCGAAATGCATGTACGTCAGGGATGGAAATTAACACCCGCCACACGCCATTTGCGGGTGGATTTGTATGGTGGCGGGTGAATTGTGTCACTTCACCCGCCACTGTGGCGGGTAATACTTTCCAGTCAGGTCCGATCAAATTTGCATATCTAATACATTCGTTATACGGCGCTGCAAAGTTCCACAACCATTACTGTCAACATCCGGGCCCCTTCTTCCTCTACGCCTCTTTTGCTGAACTGCGACTGTCAATATCCGGGATAATATCGGCAACAGGGCTCTCAAGTCTCACGCGTTCGGCGTGAGACACACACAATTCAACCCATGCACACGCTCACACGCCACACGGTAGGGTAACCAGACGTCCTCTTTTGCCCGGACATGCCTTCTTTTGACACACTTTTAAAAAATGTGTGTCGGAATTTCAAAATCGTCCGGGATTTTATTAAAGCCTCATATATGTTCACATTGAATTTGAGTTGCGTTTCTCTGGGTCGTTCACAAACTAGTTAGGCTACGCCCTCCCCTACTCAGTTCTGTTCGCTTCGCATTGGTGGAAGTGAGTAGGGGAGTGGTTAAGTAGAGCCTTCAGATTGGACGGTTTGACCTACTGTTACCGTCGTGTTTTGTATTTATTATTTTACCATTATTGTTTTATAGGGACAAACATTAACAAATGTCTCCTACAGGGGATTGATAAAGTTCTATCTATTGAACAGAAAGAAACACTTGGTCATACTTTACACACTTTACCACAGCATTGACCTACTGAATGCCACAGATATATTTTCAGCATTGGACTGAATGCCACACATATTTTCTTCTGAATATTAGTGTTAAGGGCATATAATGCTTACTATCATACGTTAGTTACCATGTCTGTGTGGACACATTTGTATGCAGTCACATGTAAATACAAAAAACAAATGTTCCTATTGACTTATGATGGTGTAGCCATGCATGTTGTTTTATTATTAATATGTCAATTCGTTTTTTAATGAAAATACTTTGTATAGATGAATTATCCCCAAACTTGTCATCGTAACACCAACTGATGTGTATGAAAAACACTTTTCTTATCTATTGTTACTCCTGTATTATATTGTTTAAAATGTACGCATATATTAAAAAATATATAGCGTATAAAAAGTGGCTGGTAAAAAAGATGAGTGGCTGGTGGGCAAAAAAGTTAATTTCCATCTCTGATGTACGTCATTATTCGACATTTTAGTATGGTTAAACATGACTATCAATCATTATATCAACGTTTATAGGTCATAAAAGTCAAAAAAGCATAATAGGTCCCCTTTAAGAGGGCCTGGGTGGGGGGGGGGTAAACTCTGGGCCTGTGAAGCCTTCTGAGAGGGTAACCGTCCTCAACGGCTCCACAAATCAACCGCCGCCGAGCTGAGGTAGAGCTCACCTTCTGACCCGCAGCACTGCGAGGAGGAACCTTCCCCGGGGCCCTTCCCCTTGGCCCCTCCGGCCTCGTCCTCGTCCTCGTCCTCGTCCTCCTGGGATGAGAAGGCCGTGCCCCCTGACCTGCACAGCGTCCACGCCCAGGGGAGAGACGGATCACTGCAGGCACTCTACAGGCCGCCCCCGCGGAGCGAGGCCCCGGAGGGCGACGCACGGCGAGACGCCCGATGGCTTCATGTTGGCCCAAAGTGTTCAACTCACTCCAATAAGCATTGTTAAGAACATGCACTGAATATCACAAAGTCTGTGCATGAATGCGTGCGTGCGTGCGTGTCCGTGCATGTGCGTGCGTGAGTGCGTTCAAGTGTGTGTGCGTGCAAATCCTTGTGCACGTGTGTGTGTGCGTCTGTGTGCGTGTGCGTGTGCGTGTGCGTGTGTGAGTGTGTGTGTGTGTGCGTGTGTGCGTGGTGGACCCTGACCTGTGCTGGCCCAGTCGGGCCGGCCTCCCTCTCTGGGTGAAGCAGGAGTTGCTGCAGCACGGCTCGTACTCCTCCTCCTCCTCCTCCTCCACCTCGTAGCCCATCCCGTTCACCGCCGCGCCTGGGGACCACAGCGCTGTTAACTACCCAGCAGCACCACTGGTTAACTACCCAGCAGCACTACTGGTTAACTACCCAGCAGCACCACTGGTTAACTACCCAGCAGCACCACTGGTTAACTACCCAGCCGCTACAGCAGCAGTATTTAAGACTGGAGGGTTGGAAAGGGAGAGAGAGCAGAAATGATTTAAACTATGCGACCAATGAAACAGCCTCCTCCCTCTCTCCTCCAATAGAGAAGTGTTGCTTTTTACCCAACTTTGATGGACAGGAAAAAAGATGATCTGAGCCAATCAGGGAAGAGAAGCCCTGATTGGTCAGAAAAGTCCAAAATCGATATTGCATGCTATACAGAGGCAGGCACATATACCCTCAATGTGTCTGGGTGACTGTTACATGACTGTTACTTTACCTTCAGTGTGTGTGTGTGTGTGTGTGTGTGTGTGTGTGTGGTGTGTGTGTCTGTTGTGTCTGTGTGTGTCTGTGTGTGTGTGTGTGTGTGTCCTAGGGCTGGGCGATTAATCTAATTTTGATCGCGATTTCAATTTTAGCGTAAAAACGATCACAAAACTAATATACCGGTAATTGAGTTTTCGATTTTTTTTTTCTTTTTCATTAAAAGTTTTATAGAACAACTGGATACACATCTGTACATTATTTTAGATTTGAACATTTTGTGTTTCTGAATAAATACATCAAGTTTTCAAACTCAAAATAATCGTTTGAATAATCGTGATTCCAACGTTGACCAAAGTGATCCTGATTCTGGTTCCTCACCTCAGGGTGCCTCCCCTCCGCGTCCAGCCTCAGGGCGAGGTCCGACAGGCGGTCCACGGACAGGGAGCGGGGCAGGGTGCGCCGGGGCCCCCCCTCTGGGCCCTCATGGGGCCCCCGGCGGAGCCACAGCCGCCCTCCTCCCCCCCCTCTGGCAGGAGAACAGACTGATGAGGAATCGATTCAGGGGTCTCTCTCTCTCTCCCCTCTCTCCCTCTCCCTCTCCCTCTCCTCTCCCTCTCCCCCTCCCCCTCACACCACACACACACACACACCACACACACACACACACACACACACACACACACACACACAACAACACTAACCGTCAGCGCCTCACCCAGGGGCCCGTTGGCTGAGGCCGTCCCTGGGTCTTCGTCGAGGCCCTCCAGATCCAGGGACTCGCCTGACACGGCGTCCCCGTTGAGCAGCTCCTCGGGCTGGCTGCAGGGCAGCGTGTGGAGCAGCTGGTGGATGCGTATGTAGTGCGACCTGCGAACGAGGAGCGCTTTAGTTCTACTCAAACGTCACACTCTGAGGAGACCGTGTCAGGGGCCTTGAAGACCAGGAAAAGGGATTATTCATGTTTAGGCAAATCAACGTCAACAAAATATATGAATCATTATGCATCAATGATTCAAACTAGTGCTGTCAAGCGATTAAAATATTTAATCGCGATTAATCGCATTAACGTCATAGTTAACTCACAATTAATCGCGAGTAAGCACATTCTTTTCTATGCTAAATATCCCTTGATTTCTTAGTCCCATAATTTTTTTCTCATTTTAATGCTCTTATCAACATGGAGAAGTGCATCGGCTTGCCTTGTGCAAATGTTTTTTTATTGATAACAACATTGGCATATACTGATCAAAACAGGACGATACAAAAAAAGCCTACAGTGCAATTAAACGATGAACATCCAAACATACTGCCTTGAACATAGCAGTCAGGCTACTGCTTCTTTGTTTTGAGCCAAAGAAAAAAAAAGAAAAAAAAGGTTTTAAAAAAAGAAAAATAATTGCGTTAATCGCGCGATAAAATTGGTTTGCGTTAACGCCGTTAATAACGAGTTTAACTGACAGCACTAATTTGTACATTACATGTTATAATGTATAATGATCTTCATTCTATTTGTTTTATTGATAGTTCTAGACCGTTGTATGCTGTTCAATATCCAGCCGTTGGAACGATATAAAAGATGAACCAAACGTCCATCCAATGTGATATAAGAGCCCTGTATTCCGACAAGGGCTTTATAAATAAACCAATACCAATGCTGAATGTATCTCTCAGCATGAGAAGACCGACCGACCTTATTGAATAGAAGACAGTATCGTAACTACCGCCAGGAGTGAACCCTAAAGGCCGAACGCTCAACAGAATCCAGGGGCTTCAATTGAGGTGCAGATGTGTTCCTATAAAATAAATCCCAATAAACCAACACCGATTGAATACTGCTTCAACGATCCGTTTCCTACAGATCAGAGGGAAGCTATTCCTCATGGCTCAGCCGACCAATCAGAGGGGTCAGGAGGACGCAGCCGACCAATCAGAGGCATCTGATTGGCATCTCGGAGGGACTCCTCCTGATGCTTCTGATTGGTCGGCTGAGTCCTTCTGATGCCTCTGATAGGGTGGGCTGAGTCATGAGGAGGGACTCCTTCCCCACCAATCAGAGGCATCAGAAGGACGCAGCCCTCCAATCAGAGGCCCCAGGAGGCGTTCCTCTTACCTGGGCGTCTCGGGCTCGGAGCAGGAGGCGATGACCGTCTCCAGTTTGGACACGGGCAGGGAGCAGGGCCGGCTCCGCCTCCTTGGCAAGCTCCTGATGGTCACAGGACAGCCGTTGTCTCCTTCCTCCCCCGTCCCCTCCCCCTCCTCCTCCTCCTCCCCCTCCTCCTCCTCCCCCTGCCCCCCCGGCTCCGGGTCTCCCAGGGTCCTCCTCCTCTCCTGCTGCTCCCCCCCCCTGTCTCTGCTCCGTCTCTCCGGGGACCCCCCGTCCTGCGTCCCACCGTTCTCCTCCCATGCTCTTCCTCCTCCTCTCCTCCTCCTCCTCCTCCTCCTCTGGTCTCCCGTCCTCCACTCCTCCCTCCCGTCTCCCCTCCTCCTCCTCCGCCTCCCCCTCCTCGCCTCGGGGCGTGGAGGGCGTGTGCAGACTCCTCTCCTCGCTGGCCTCCTGCACCGTCGCCAACGCGACTCCGTGACGCCCGCCGCGTCCGCTTTGGCCGAGGCGGCGCCCTGAGTGTCCCGGGTCAGGCCGGCCTCAGGGGGATCTGGACCGGACGGCTCCTTCTCCTCCTCCTCCTCCTCCTCCTCCGTAGACGCCGTCGTCTGGGCGACAGCCGACCCCTCCGTCCCACCGCGCTCCGTCTCTCCCGCCGCCGCCGCGCCGCCGCGCCCCGCCGCCGCGCCGCCGCCGCTGGCTCCACGCTGCAGACGGGGTCCGACGGGAGCCCGTGGCGGCCGGTTCTGGACGGCCTCCGTGTCTCGACCTCTGGGGGGCTCGCCGGCGCCGGGGCCGTGGTTGCCCTGGGCGACGCGGAGGGGGCTGCGCGTGTCGTCGGACGAGGTGTGGGCCGTCCGCGAGGGGTGGCTGGAGCGCCGCGCGGCCGGGGGCTGGCGGGCCGGGGAGCACTCGGCGCTGAGGGTCTCGTCGTCTGGAGGTACAGAGCCGAGCGCTTTTTAAACGTTTGTTTTCGTGATAAGGTCGCACTGCGCTTGAGACAACTCGGAACTCGGAAGTTTCGGCGCTGAGATTCCGATCTTCCGACATGATTGCGTTCACTCCGAGCAGCGAGTTGTCTTGAACGCAGCGTCGCTCAGGTCCATCAGAACCTCATCATTGTCTTTAGTTTCATTGACTAATGACTATCTGGTAACAAAGTATTTTTTGCACAGTGAAGCTGTGACAACCACATGAACGTTTTGGGGGACACTCATGTGTTCATCCTCATTGTACCTCATGTCCTCTGTGTCATCCGGAGCGGTACAGACCTGGGTGTATGGACGATGTGATCTCGAAGCGGAACTGGAGCTGACCGGTGACGTGCTCATTGGGTAGTCTGCGTCCCAGAGTGTAGTGCACCATCCTATCGCTGAAGAGCAGAAGGACATTCAGATGAGAAGCTCATTTGCATTGACGTGGAGACATACGTACTGTTGACATGGCTGGCATCACAGAACCAGCACATTGCATATATAAATTGTTAATTTGTATATTTATGTAAATTGAAGTGGTTTCCTTCTTTCAGCAATGGTTTTTAAGAGCTGCAGCTGTGTAATTGTGCATTTGAAATGTAAATGAGCACCCTTTTCACACGACAAGTGAGAACACTTAGTCCCCCTGTGATGTTGAAAAGGAAGGAAATCATTTTGTCAAATAAAAACAAGTACATCCGCTCGGATCTGCATACATTCTACCAATCTCTATCAACTAATGTAGTCCCTGAGGAATGTTTTCATCCCTGTGCCCTCTGCCCCCCCCCCCCACTGGCCTACACTAACACGGTAAAGGGACAGACGGTCGCCTTGGTTCCAAATAGTTCCATATTAAACAGTAAACCATCTCCTCCTACCCGATCGCGTGTTTCTCCAACAGCCTCTGGACGGGCATTGAAAGCTTGCCCAGGAAACGCTTGAAGATGGGTCGGCTTTTAGCAAACTTATCCTTTACTTCTATTTCCAGAACGTCTGTCGGCAGCGAGACGAAGCTGAAGCGCTGCGGTGACAGACGGACGTGGAGGGAGGGGGTCGAAGGATGAGAACAGAGCAGGAGGAGGAAGACAGTCAACAATTAATACCACCTTCTATACCACGTTCTATATCATGTTCTATATCCTGTTCTATACCATGTCCTATACCACGTTCTATATCACATTCCATACCATGTTATATATCATGTTCTATACTACTGCTGTTGTTTTATCTTGGCCAGGACACAAAAAAGTTTAATAATGGTGTAAACGTCAATCTATGTGTGTGTGTGTGTGTGTGGTGTGTGTGTGTGTGTGTTGTGTGTGTGTGTGGTGTGTGTGTGTGTGTGTGTTTGTGTGTGTGTGTGTGTGCGTGTGCATGTGTGTGTGTGCGTGCACCTCTCTGTTCCAGCGGGGGTTGATGGTGCTGTACACGATGCCCGAGCGCTTGTCCTGGCCGTGGTGCGGCAGCGAGGGGAAGATGCTGTTCTTCCCCGGCTGGATGGAGATCTTCAGGTAGGGGTCCGGCTGAAGAACATCCCCTTCTTCAGGCCCACCGCGTTGAAGTCTTCACAAGATAAACACAAAAGGAGGCTCAGGTTGCAAAACTCTTCCAGGCTTGATAGTAATAGTGTCTGAAAAATGGCATCCAACTCAAAGACCAAGAAGGGGCTGTGTAATCTGTGTGATAGCAGGGCCAGCCTGGTGCACACTAAGTAATGATCGTCGTGTTTGCGGGAGAAACCTGTCAACCCCGTCTCTTCGGCTAAGAAGAAATCTGTTCAAGCATTTGGGCCGAAGTGTGTGTGTGTTTGCGTTTGTGTGTGTGAGTGTAAGTGTGAGTGGGTGTGTACGCGCATGCGTGTGTGTGCGTGTGCGTGTGAGTGCGTGTGTACCAACCAGACAAACAGAAGCTGATGAGTCTTCTTGAGCCCTGTGCTGGGGGCGCCTCTTCAGTAGAGTTCTGCTTCAGCACCTGGAGGAGGAACGGACGAGATCTGCATGAGACCGTCAAGGTCTACAAGAGCCGTCACACACGGATAAAAACTGATATAAGGGAGCTCGGCTTTTAAGCCTGTTTGGAAAAATACTCGGTCTGCAACATTAACTAGGTTTCAGTGGAAACATTACCGTGAAAATTAAATCTCGGTCACTAGCTGAGTGACAGGGCTAGGGCTGAACTATTCATCGAATCAAAGTGCGATGTACTGTTAGAGGACGCGATTTGCGAATCACAATGGCTGTGATAAAAAAAACAAATACCGTTTTATTTGTGCTTTATTAAAAAGTGAGATGGACAGGAAGATATGGGGGAGAGGGGAGGACATGCAGTGAAGGACCCCGGGCGGGAATCGAACCCGGGTCGCTGCCATCAGGAAATCATCCCAGTTTATTGGTTGACTGCTTCCAATGCTGTGTCGGTCTTACCATAGAATGGTTTATTAGTGGTTGAGTGTATAATACAGGATAAGGAACTTCACTCATAATATTGTTTGAAATAATCGTAATTGGATTAATTCCCCATATCGTTCTGCCAGGCCCGACGCTCCCGGTACGCAGAGTACGCAGAGTACGTAGGGAACCAAGTACCTGGGGGGGGCACCACAAATTAAGGTTTGAAGAAAAAAAAATATACTCATAATAAAATAATTACATTATTGAATTACAAAAATCTATAAATTAGTTATGAAGAGGCCCACCGTTGTTTTTTCTTAATTGTATAACCCAGGGGTCTCAAACTCGCGGCCCGGGGGCCAATTGAGGCCCACAGGATGATATTTTGTGGCCCCCTACTTGACATCAAAGTTTAGTGTTAGTGCGGCCCCCAAATTGAGTGTCTTGCCACACTTTTTTATAACTTGTGATAGGGTAACCAGATGTCCCGGTTTTGCCGGGACAGTCCCATTTTTGAGTTGCGTGTCCCGACAAAAGCCAAAGGATGCTAAAATGTCCCGGTTTCCACCAACCACTATGAAATGTCCCCTGTTGTCAGCGATTACATAGCCAACGTGATCTAATTAAAGCCCGATCATTAACTTAGATTGGGTCAGTTGTGCTCTTTTTTTCTGTGCAATATTTGATGCAGCCCAGCCTGACCCAGGCTCTACCTTCGGCGGCCCCCAGGTAAGTTGAGTTTGAGACCCCTGGTATAACCTATCGCTCAGGGCCCCCCCCCCCCGCTCGGAAGTCCTGTCAGGGCACCATTTAATGTCGAGTCGCCCAGGGCACCGGAACGGCCAGCGCCGGCCCTGCGTTGGGCCCGAGGCGGTGCCATGCTTACCGGGGCGGTGGGGTTCTTCACCGTGACGGTCGGGGTCGTGGCCCTCAGCGCCCCGCTCAGACCGTGGAAGTACTTGAAGCAAACCTTGGTCTCGGCTGGAGGGAGGAACGGTTCGGTCGTTATTGAACCACTTGTAATAGCGTGAGAGACAGCACAATCGTCGGCACTAGCGTCGCTGTCACAGCTAGACGCATCCGTGTTAAACTGAACGCAGAATGTGGGAACAAACAGATCATCTTCACAAGCACACATATTGAGGCGCATTGTTGACACACCTGCAAGCAGCTGAAAACGAACTGACACTTACTTTCTACAAAGTAGCTGTTGGCCTCGATCTTCCACACAATCTGGCCCTTATGCGATCCGTTCACCCCGCGGCTCTTGTAATCCAGAAAGTTTTCGGACAACACCTCGTCTGCCGAAGAGACAGAAGGACGACAGCGTGGTCGGCGCACTGGGTTTCCCATAGGGAGGAGGTTTCATAATCGCAAATCCATGGAATTGTGTACAATATCAATACAACATCTGCTTAAAAGCCATCCCTCAGGTGGAGGACTGCAGCCCAGGTCCACGTCGCCATGGAGGCGTGTCTTATTCATAACAATATTCACGACGGTGCGTAAAGATAAAGACAGCCACATTGCTTCTCTTGCTAGTTCATTTACGGTGAAAGGCAATACCGAGTGTTCTGCCAGGACTAGGATTTCCGTAGGACGCACAGAGAATTAAAAAGCTTTTCACACAACCTTGTGATTATAACTTTAAAGGGGTACCGTCCGTCACACTCTGCAGTTTTCTAATAATAGAGAGAAGTGCTTCTGACGTGTGTTGGGCAGAAAATCCTGTCTGCAACATAAACTCAGATTCAGGGAAAGCAACTTGGAAAAGTCTGACCTTTGACCTCATCGGTCCGGGGCTTCTCCATTCGTCCAAAAGGACCAATGACGTCATTAGACCCACTTTTCCGGAATGTGTTTTGCAAAAAAACCGAGTTGATGCTGCAGACCGTGTGTTTGAAGTCAAACTATCGTATAATACTAAATAGCCAAGCCCAGCGGCCACCTCCATGGGTCTAAGCTGCTCACCGATCAGATACATGCCGATCCAGTCTCCAGCGTCCACCTCCTCCTTGATGTCCCAGATGACGCGGACGTCCTGGGGTTGGCCGATGGTAGTGGGAGGAGCTAGTGGTGAGCGTGGAGCGGCAGTAGGAGGTCACCAGGTCCGTGTCGCTGGTGGACCGTGGAGCGGCCCTGTTTCCTTCAGACAGATCCGTGCACGTGTCCGTCGTAACAAACACTTCGTACACACATGGAATGTGCAAATATGGGCTCTCAACCGTCTCAGAGGGTTTATACGCTGGAGCGCATTACAAATGATCCCCGCTTGATATGCGCACACACACACACACATACGGGTTTGCACAACATCAATGGTCTGCACAATCTCTGTGTCTGTGTGTGTGTGTGTTGCATTGTGTTTCTGTGTGTGTCTCTGTGTGTGTTGCCCTGTGTGTGACTCTTTGTGTGTGTCTCTGTGCATGTGTGTGTCTCTGTGTATTCTTTGTGTGTCTCTGTGTGTCTCTCTATGCGTCTGGGACTATGTGTGTGTCTCTCTATCTTTGTCTCTGTGTGTGTCTCTCTGTGTATTCTTTGTGTCTGTGTGTGTGTCTCTGTGTGTGTGTCTCTGTGTATGTGTGTGTCTCTGTGTATTCTTTGTGTGTCTCTGTGTGTGTGTCTGTGTGTGTGTGTGTGTGTGTCTCTGTGCATGTGTGTGTGTCTCTGTGTATTCTTTGTGTGTCTCTGTGTGTGTGTTTCTCTGTGTGTCTCTCTATGCGTCTGGGACTATGTGTGTGTCTCTATCTTTGTGTCTCACTGTGTGTGTCCTGTGTGTATGTGTGTCTCTGTGTGTGTCTCTGTGTGTGTCTGTGTGTGTGTGTGTCTCTGTGTGTGTCTCTGTGTGTGTCTCGGTGTGTGTGTCTCCTCCTCGTGACCTACCTGCTGTAGACAGTTGTAATTATGTGTGTGTGTGCGTGTCTGTGTGTCTGTGTGCGTGCGTGCGTGCGTGCGTGCGCGCGTGCGTGAGTGAGTGCCTGTGTGCGTGTGTGTGCTTGTGGTGTGTCTGTGTGTGCGTGTGCGTGTGCGTGCGTGCGTGTATGTCTGTGTTTGTGTGCGTGCGTGCGTGCGTGTGCGTGTGTGTGTGTGTGTGTGTGTGTCTGTGTGTGTGTGTGTACCTGCTGGAGGCAGTGCCTTAGCTCCATGTGGTGGAGCTGCTCCGGGTTGAGGCTGTGGCGTACCGGGTCTTTCTTCCCACGCCGCCGGCTGCGGGACGGGCGAGAGGAGGACGCCATGGCGACGGCCGATGCTCAGGGGAGGACTCTGCAGGGACGACAGCGGAGAGAGCGCCACAACATGATAACGTCTGAGGGGAAGGTTTTAAAGTGTGATAAAATATGATCAAAATAGAAAAGCCGACTCATAATTAAAATGTATATCATATAATCTTGTTATAGCAAGCATAACATCCTGTACACAAGATTAGTATCATGTGATATCACGTACACACAACAATAACAAATACGGCAAATGAAAGTACACTTGAAAGTACAACCTCAAAAGGTTGTGCCTAAAATATATATGCAGTGTTTGCAGTGGCACAATACACCGGGCAGCATGCTAAACAGGTGGTGGGCTTCAACACCGGCCATAAATCGTGAGCCGCGGTCTACAACAAGCAGGTGCTGTAGCGAGCGGGCGTGCCACAGCGCATGCAGGAAAGGAGAGTGAGCTCTTACAGGGGGGTCTGTAAATGAAGAAGAAGGGGAGAGGAGAGCACATCTAAACAAGAAGAAGAAGAACAAGAACAAGAACAAGAACAAGAACAAGAACAAGAAGAAGAAGAAGAAGAAGAAGAAGAAGAAGAAGAAGAAGAAGAGAAGAAGAAAAGAAGAAAAGAAGAAAAGAAGAACAGACGGTCCAGGGAGTAAGGGAGTTGTAAAAGATGCAGCAGAGAGGGCTGAGTCACGGTGCCGTCGCCGGCAGGCTGCACGAGGTGGGACGGGGGGACGGGGGGACAGTGGCCAACGCAGGCAGACGCAGCGCGGACAGTCTGCAGTGTAGTGAAGGTGCCGTGTTTAATGAAGGCTGCTGGTTTACCGCCCCGGTGTGCTTTGGACGGGGAAAGGCAGGAAGTGAGAATGGCTCGAGGAGGATGTTAAGAACCGATTGTAATGAATTGTTAATAACGACGTGCTAATACGATTTATGATCTCACATTCTGAAAATCATTTAGCACCTCAAGAAGCATGCGATTTCAACCGTCCATTGTAGTCGTTTTCTCTCACTATATATTACTTTTTAAATAATTTAGCAGACGATGCACTTCATTATCGAGAAGGTTGTGGATAGGGAATCCTGCTCGATGATGCCGTCACATAGACTGTGTGGACATTGGGGATTGAACGCAGAACCTATCGGCTTGGAGTCAAACACCTTGACTACTACTCTAACCTGTCCATACATAAAAGGTTCAAGTGAAGTGTATGAAATAAAGGAAGAGCAGGCCTGTGCCAGTGGCAATGGCTGTCTGCCATAGGCCCCGTTCTAGGCTGATTTATTAAGCATGTTTACATTGTCTACGTTCTACTGAAACACCATATCAATTATCCTGCATCCTATAAGCAGTGCACAGTCCCTGGAACGACCAGAATAAGAACATGACAAGAAAAACCAAAACAAAGACATGGACAATACAATTTTGGACAAAGAACTTGACAGAGCAATACCCGAAACATGTCAACGGACACAGATATCCTTCCATCAGAAACTCCTCACTCTCTCACTCCTCTTGGCAAAACAGCCATGTGTCTGAAACGGATATCGCTCAAATGACCCGCCCGGACATTTGCAAATACACACAAATCCTAGTCCCCGGTTCCAGCCTGCGTTATGCTGTGAGGTGTGACCGGTTGGCCCCATGCAGAGGGGCCTCGTCGGGCCACAGCCTCCAGCTCCACAGAGCGCCAGCTGAGCTCGGCCTGCTGCTGAGTTCACACTCTATAATTCATCCCTCAGCACCTCGGACCTCGTTAAACGGACTCCCGACCAGTTTGAGTGATGCCTCGGACTGGCTTTATATACGTGGGTACATGTGTGTGACGTGGGTGTTACAGACACACAATTGTTGAGGTGTTTTGACAATTTGAGCAATACACATTTGGGAAGGGCCAAGGAGGTCTCACCAAGAGACATGTTTGTCGATACACACTTAGGGTATTAGCATTATTAAAACCATGAGAGCAAAATGATTAATGAGCTCATTCACTTGTACTTGTGCTGGGACTCATGCTGGGCGGTAGTCCATAGTTTCCAGAGCCTCTTGTTAGTTTGTATTCATGTCAATGTCACCATAAGACATTCCAACAAGAGGACTTCCCAGAACTCAGTTCAAGTCTCCCCGAAGAAATAAACACAATGAAAGATAATGACAGCCATGCTGAACATATTGAAATAAACGTTGAAATAAACCTATTTGCTAGATAGAGAGAGATGTGATATGAATCCATGGTACAAAAACTTGATCTCATGATAGAGAAACGTATTTGTTGTATAGAATTAAGAAAATATATATATACAATTGTGATATAAAAGTGTATACATGTGCTATTTGTAAATGATTGTTTTGTGCCATATGCTAGTAAAGAACTCATTGTATTGAGCAAAACACATAACACTAAATAGCTTCGAGCATGTTTGGACCACATTGCATTTCTTCAGTGGAGCTACTTGACCATTGCACTGCAATTAATCTGATCAGTAACCACAGAATGTAGTATATTTTTCCTATTTTGAAATCTATTCAGTGTAGCCAATGTCAGACTGTGGTGATATGCTGGTACACAGATCATGATCCCGTCATGGCAGAAGGACAATCAGGCCAGGCGACCATACGGGCGGCAGAGGGAGCGAGCATCTTCGACCCGGGCAGCAGTCTTGGTGGTACCCAAGGAAACAGGATATGCCCCGTGTCTGTACTGTCAGCGTTTTACACACACACACACACACACACACACCACACCACACACACACCACACACACACACTTGAGCACAGGCTGAACAGCGAATTTACTGATGGCGGTGGGAATGACACACTATTGGACATACAAGATAAACGAAACGTCAATTCTAGGCCCTGGGCGTACATGTGCCGATGTTGACATTTGCAATAGCCTTCTTACCTGGGTCAGAAATGACAACTGATGGATTGTGAGCTCCACAGCTATATCATCCACAGCACATGTTTACCCACTCCGTGGGGCGGCGACGGGTCGACGGGAAGTCGTCTGCATATCTCAACGTTCATTTAGCCTATAAGGCAGTCTGTGGCATCGGGGGACCTGAACCATTCGTGGCCTATGCTATGGTCAATAGGCGACCAAATTCATCTCAGCATCTTTAACCTGACAAAGCAAGGAAAAATAAAGAGGCGAGTTCCGGTCGAGCATTTCAAAGTAAAGCAATCTGCCGCGTCAATCGCTCTAACCGTAGTAATATCCAATTACTTTCAGACTTGTGAAGAAACATTAGTTATTTATCATTCGACCGCAAACTAACCTAGCGTAATATTTTACAATATAAATTTACCATTGTCTATATAGCGGACTGTACCCTGGCCTTGTTTTTGCAATATAAATAACGTTAGTACTCAAATAAAGGGTCCACATAGGAGGGCACATTATTTTTGGGAGGATAGTTTAACATTTTGTTAAGATGTTGGTGTTTGTTAAACTAGAGGTAAGTTATTACCGACTCAATTTCGTAACCCTGAACTAAAGTTCCAATTTGGATCCTTTTATTTTGAAGGTCACATTTTGGAAATGACGGCTTTGTTCAAAGCCGTTCTGTTTTACTTGACACGGGGGACAGGGCTCTTCCCCGCAGCATCACCATCTTCCTCGAATCAGGGATCGTTTTCGTTCAAAGATACAGTCAGCTGTTGTCTCATTCCGGATGCTGAATTTAATTACGGCAAAGATTCTACCGCAAATACGTAAATCGTGCGTCTTAAACGTAACAGTATGTTATCGTTTGGTTTGTTGTCTCTGTGTCCCACATTGAAGAGATTATTCAGCATTGATGTTAATAGGCGTGGCAGCTACACATTGTCCATAAAGTGGGACGGATGAAATCCGGTTTGACATATTAACGATAAAACCTGAATGATAACCTCATCAAAGCAGCACAAATTACGTTTTGATACAATCTTGTGTTTACACTAGTCTTGAGACTGTTGCATTAAAAAACATTTAATATAGTCCCTTTACATTTACATTCATTTATATTTTACAACAACACTCAGTTCAAACAATGCCCCCAGGGTCACAAGTCAATTGCAATCATTAGTGATGAGATGGGGACATCCATCCAATTGTTCATAGGTTGAACGTGTGCCAGCTCTTCCTCTGAGTCGTGGAAGAAGAAGATGATCGTCCAGTATCTCTCTTTCCCTCCAGACGCAATAGAGGTGGTATTCCACTCAGCAGTCATTAAGCATGTGCTTTGACGTTTAATAATTATTGTATCAACACTTCTCTGCATGAGGTGGGCTTCACAGCTCGTCATCGAGACCATTTGCTCTGGTCCAGATCCACATCGTACTCCCGTGTCTCTGCCTGGTGCTCTACGGGGACAGAGGGCTGCTCTGGGCCGTTAACAAATCAAAAGTCTGTCCTTCCCTGAGCTGCAGCGTGGCCAGCTTCAGCTGCCATCTGTAGGGAAGCCAACATGAGCACAAAATATTACTTTATTCGTTCCAAAAACGGTGTTAGGTAGATATGGTCTGATTTACATACCCATTATCAATGACAGAAATATAAAATCATATTTTACCCATTTGTAGCAGGATCTTTGGATGCAATTGTATACAGATATCCTCCAGTTTTTGATCCCGTCACAGGGATCTTCACCTGCAACACCCAACAGTTGAATCAAATCATCCCAGCAAGAACATCAAACATAAATATTACCACATGGTTATTTAAAGAATGTCCAGGTTTAGCTCCAGGAAAAAATACTTTATCGTGATGTGTATCGTTAGATTTAGTTCCTATCCCCCGTGGCCGATCGTGGAGAGATCCCAGTCGGTAACTCGGTCATTGTACCTTGGCGATGTTCTGGTCGATGCGGTTATCTTTGTCCGACAGGTGGATGTTGTGGACCTTCAGAGGGGGAGACCCCAGTCCTTCCATCGCCTCGGGGTGGTTCTCCAGGCGTTCCACAGCCAAGCGATGGTATTCAGATTTGGCAAAGTTCTCTGATTATGATCACAGACATATGCAGAACAAGAGGATTACATTATTCATGTGTTTTCCTCATTGTTATGCTCTGTTGTGTCACCCACCCGCTGTGTTTATTGTGATGCCATCGCACATCGGTCGGCCAAAACCCAAACAGCGATATGAGCCATTGCTGTGCTTTGATTCACTACGCTATTTTGAAATGGGCCCAAAACACATGAGTAACATTTCTATGAACATTGATGACCACTTCTATCTAGCGTGGATTCATCAATCATTTTTGATAAATGCACTTGAAAAACACGTAAATAAAATAACTCTTTCATGCAATATTTATGATGCATATACAATAAGCTGGATCGGTTTGGTTCTCACTGCAAAGCAGTGAGAATTAAGGCATGTGCATGTGCATGGTACACGTACACACACGTACACACACGTACACGTACACACACGTACACACACACACACACACACACACACACTTACTCTGCATCAGGTAGTACATGGTACAGATTCCTCCACCGGTCAAAACAGTGGTGAAGATCGTCAGCTGCTGCAGTTTATGCGTAGAAATTCTCATCACTGCAGTCTGTGGTTATACACTGGGAACATAGGTAGACACACATATCCGTTAGTGATGGGGGGGGTCAAACTAATACGGTATATTACAAAATAATAAAATGCAGGCCTATTCCCAAACATCTCTGCAACTGTACCTTGCATATAAAAGTCAATTACATTCCGCGATTGGCTACAATAATGACGCTAAAAGCTCAAGTCTTGGTG
>NC_079419.1:1012584-1032584 GCF_026213295.1 Gadus chalcogrammus
CTAGTAGCCCATGTCTTCTGTCATTGATCAATATGAGGACATTTTAACAACGACGGTGAATTAAAATCAGAGGGAAACAGCAAGTGCAGCTCTAAAGCAACCTCCCACACAAGAGCAATGGAATCATTTGATTTTATTGTATGCCTTGTGACGTGGCGTTTGATCGGTACATTTCGGCTGCGCATGTATTTTTGGTTGCTGCAATTGCTGCAATGAATTATATTGTGACTTCTTATGTCTCTCATTGTTATGAGTATCGGTAGGGGTAGTAATAGTGGTAGTTCCTATTTTTTTTCTGGGATTGATAAAGTACATTTGATGTTATGTTATATAAGCATTAATCATAGTTTTGAATGAATTAACTTCTACCCCTCGTACTGATTCCTAATAAAAGGAGTACCTTATCATGAATAGTTGAAAAAGATAGGCTATCAGTCTTCATTTTGGTTTCAAACGCCTTCCTCGTGCCCACTACCTCCGATCGCGTATGCAAATTTTGCAAAGACTACTCCCCATCCATCAGCCACGCCTTCCCACGTCCTCTGACTGACGGTGCAGTGGGCATGTGCCCACGGGTCAGGCCCCGTGCCCACTACCTCCGTCCGTTGACTGATCCCCATTGACTTTGAATGGGGACGGCGCTGCATTGTGGATCCGTCCGTTCGTTGGAGCCTTCGGCGCCGTCAGAAAGTTGAAAAATGTTCAACTTTTTCGGCAGCGACGGATCCGTCATCCAATCAGATCGCGTATGCAAATTTAAGCACTGTGACGCGACTCGGGCTCTGACGATACTGGAAAGCGGGAAAGCGGGTCATCTTGCATCGCAACAAGCAGGAAGAAGCGGGAAGAACCGGCGAAGCAATTTGATTGGCTGACAGATGCCTCTGCAAAGACTACTCCCCCATCAGTCAGCCACGCTTTCCCACGTCCGTTGACTGAGTGCAGTGGGCATGTAGGGTGACGGGACTCAGAAGGCGTGGCTGACGGATGGGGGAGGTTTCCAGGGTCGTCAGAGCCCGAGTAGTGTCACAGTGCTGACATTTGCATACGTGATCTGATTGGATGACGGATCCGTCGCTGCCGAAAAAGTTGAAAATTGTTCAACTTTTTGACGGAGCCTTCAGCGGACGGATCCACAATGCATTGCGCGGGACCCGTCCCCATTCAAAGTCAATGGAGATCAGTCAACGGACGGAGGTAGTTGCCAAGTCACCCGACAGCTTTAAAAGGTGGAACTCTCTTCCTCATAGCCAGAGTTATTCAGCGGAAAAAAGTGCTGTCAGAGAGAAGAAAAGTAGCGAAGAGCCTGTAAAACATTAGAAGATCAGAAAAGTCAGAAAATCATCAAACTCAACAACTGAGGTTTTCTGATCTTCTGATGTTTTACAGATTCTTCGCTCTTCTCTCTGCTTTGACAGCTTTATCACTTTCACTGCTGAATAACTCTGGCTCTGAGAAAGAGAGTTCCGCCTTCTAAAGCTGTCGGATGACTCGCAGCCAACTCTTAAGAAAGCGTGGGGCATCCGGAAATGTCATATATGGGAATTTACAGACAATTGGCTCTTGCGCCGGCTTCTGCCGAACCATGAGCAATATTAAGTAATCGTCACATACCTTTGTTTAAACTTGATTAAGTTCAACAGCCTCATTGAAGTCTGTTATCACAAGGGACCTGGCAGGATCTTTCCTCTATAAGGGGTTTGAAACAAAAATGAAGACTGGATATTTTTCAACTATTCATGATAATGTAATCGTTTTATTATGAATCAGTAGGAGGGATAGAAGTTAATTCATTCACAACTATTAATGCTTATAACATAACAGAAAATGTGATTTATCAATCCAAGAAAAAAAAACGACCACTTACTACCCCTACCGACACTCAGAACAATAACATTCTGATCAAGGTGTCTTCATTCATTTTTATAGCGCAAATTGTACAGTACAAATAGGCTATTCATCCGAAAGTCAAAGAGCACAAAATCTGCTTGTGTCCCCGTATAGTGAATTTGACTTTCTCTAATTAAAAAAAAAACATGGGGGTTTGTGGGGATTTCCAGTTAAGTAGAATTCTACGCCTAGCCAGTAGGGGGGCGAAGGCCAAAACATTTGCATGGGTCTTGCCGAGGACGTGGGGGTGGGTGAAACACCCAATATGGCCACTAGAGGGCGCGGTTCCAAAGTGATTCCTACAGAGAGGATTTTAAAGATGGAGGTCCGCGAAAGTTCAAGTCTGAGGCATGACGCAAACATATGAGTCAAGTGACATTGTCTGATTCCACACTTGATGTCCTCAGTGTCTGGAGATATTTTTGATAGCCTGTGAACTCCACAGATGCATTTTTTAACAATTTTAAACTGAATCAGGCCCAAACGGGCACATGATGAAGAAACGTATTCTGTTAATGGCTCTCTCTCAGTATCTTCCTCAAATTATACGCCGAGCTCCTGTGCCCATGGCTGCGACACTTTTAGAGCACAGCTCTGTGTTTAACGACAGAAGACCCCAATAAATATGGGAAACAAGTGACCTCTGATAGTTTTAAGAGGTCTTTCCATGGCTTCCTGAGAGGGGAAGTCAGAAAAGGTCTTTAGGACACAAGGCCTAATTTGAAAATTAAGTGTGTTGTGGGCATGTCATGTGAAGCCGATAGGTCTGTGAAGCTACCAAAACCTCTGCCAATGTATAAATCATTGAACGACTGTACGCCATTTCTCTCCAACAACAGGAATACAAAAGAAGACGGGAAAAGACGATTAGGGGTTATTGGCATAAGAGTAGAGGGGGAGTGTGACGTAGAATGTCGCCTGAATTGACACCACATTTTCAAGGAGTTACAATTAGTCTGTGTAACGAGAGGGAGGTGACGGAAGTGATGAGAAGAGAAGAGCAGGAAGAGAGGACGACACACACGACCTCAACTCGAGTTGGCACCACAGGGGTTGGGCGTTATGTACCCAAAACAGAAATATATTGATATTGGCTCCCCAGTAATAGTACATACAATTTGGCAAAGCCATCCTCTGCTGAGTGAGGACTGCTGCCAGAGGGACTTCACAATCCTAGGAGTCCTTCAACTCCAAGAAGGAAATTACCGCTTGATCAATAGATTTAAAATATGATTTTGGCCAAAATAGGGGGATGCATTGAAAAAGAAATTTGGAAGAATGTTCAACTTAACTGAATTAATTTGACCAAGCATAGAGAGGGGCAGATGACGCCATCTCTGGAAAGCAGATATTGCTGAGTAGGGGGGTAAAATTTGCATTTAATAAGGCAGACAGTGTACGAGTGACAGTTACTCCCAAGTAGCCTACTTGATGTTATTCAGTTGAAATGGTATATCAGATTGAGAAAGCAGGAGAGCATTTGAGTTTATAGGGAGACTTTCTCTTTTATTGATTCAGCTTGTTCCCAGAAAAGGAGCCAACGTTTTGTGAAATCGACAGAATGTTGGGTAGTTGAGAAAGAGGGTCAGTGATGTACAAAAGCAAATCATCCACATGCAACGCAAGCCTATGTTAAACACCCATGTGCGTTTTCCCCAGGAATGAGGTTGGAATCCTCACAGCTACGGAGAGCAATGGCAAAAAGCAAGGGAGAAAGTGGACAGCCCCACGAGCTGAATTGAAATATTCATACCTGGTATTTTTGATGTTCACCGTTTTTCAGAACAGTGAAAAGGTATTCCCACTCAACTCTATCAAAGGCTTTTTCAGCATCCAGAGAGATGACAGGGAGTTGAGACGTGTCTTTGGAGTAGATAATATTAAACAGGGTTCTATTATCGTATCAGGGTTGACCATGACCATTGTAACTTACTCTGTTTCAGTGCTCCTTCTTGCATATTGGGCAGTACTGCTGTCAACGGTGACGACTGTCAGGCTAGTGTGTAGTGAGACTGGATTTATTTTTGCTTTCACTTCATTATGCGTTGTGAACAATCTTGTGTCTGGAGGCGGTTGACAGTTAGGGTGAAGGAAACAGCACCAGGAAACTCAAAGAAAGCTTCAGTTTTATGATAAAAACACAAACGACGAACATTGTTTATTAGTCTACCAGCATTATACATGATGCAGTTCTAGAAAAGATGCAGGTTGGAAAATTCAACCTCGAGAAAATGACCTCAAACAAAATGACAGTACACAACGACAAACTGTACACAAAGATAATACTTTTTACTTAAACAAACATTGACTTAAATGTGATCTATACATCTGCTTCTTCAATACATGTGTTGAATACATGGGGTTTGTACACTGGTGTGTGTGCGTGTGCTAGCATCACAAGATGGCCAGCTGGCCTTCCTGTGTGTCCACCGGGGGGCTGTCGTAGGTCTGTCGGACCTCCAGCTGTCCGTACAGCCCCTCCAGGACGGACAGCACCTTGTTCTGGATGGAGTCCACCTGCTCCACGGGGCAGTACTCGTCTAGACTGGATCTGAAACACACACACACACACACACACACACACACACACACACACACACACACACACACACACACAACACACACACACACACACCACACACACACACACACACACACACACACTTAATGACTGAGCCCATATTACGATTTCTCTGAGCAGAAACTTTGGAACAGTGAGCAACTTGACCCAAAATGTGTCCAGTGGACGTCTGTTCGGACCGAGTGTTAACAGACCGAGCGCAACGTGTGCCGTTTAGGGCTTCGGAAACGAATGTCGCACTCGTCTCTTCATCCTATATTTGCCCATTTGAATTATATCCAGAATGATGTCATATGGAAAGGATTGACGTGGTCATTGACATCGGCTGCACTAGCATCTCGTATTTGAAGGCATCGGTATAGCCGCCCCACTCAACGTTTTCATGGGGGTTTTCTTTTTCGCACAACTAGCAAGCATCGGTGATGTTGGAGTGTGTGATGTGACGATGTGTAGGACATCTCACCGCACAGCCGCAACGTTTCATCCTTCTGCCCTGCTTGTGAATGTGCACAAGGTCCTCCCATAACTCTGTCACCTCTTTTTAGAATAAACTAGCGCACACTAGAAGTTGAGCGTTGACAGATCTGTAGATCGGAGGACAGAGCCAAGCCTAAAACGTTGAATCGCTGCATTCCAGCAGCGTTCAGCCTGATGTGATATCGACATGCCGTTTAGGTCCCGATGTGGAGGACGGCGCCCCCCCCAGTGAGTGGGCCGGAGACTCACACATAATGTTGTTTTTGGCGGACTGTTATAATTTTAGTTTTAGTCTAGTCTTTACGTCAAGCTGACATTTTCGTTTTTATCAGTTTTAGTCACGTTCACTCATTTCAGTCTAGTCAAGTTTCAGTCGACTAAAAGTCTGAGCATTTTAGTCTTATTTTAGTCAGAAATATCCATGACTATTTTAGTCTAGTTTTAGTTAAAGCAAATTGTATTAGTCACTTTTTTTAATGCAATTCTATTTAACTCAGTCAATATAGTATAAGTAGGCTTCCTACCTAGTAGTATTGACAAAACCAACATTTTATTTTTGCCAAACCCATTTCACAATTCAAACAAGGTAATCTTATTATATTATTGTTACCTTATAGACTCAAGAATGCACCCATTCCAGACACGGAAGACACTATTTTACCAACGAACCGTCCACATTAGAACGGCGAATTCTGACACTGAAAAGGATACTTTTCAAAGAAGATCGCTGAGGTGGATAAATATGAAAACGCTGGGTTCGCGTTGTAGTGTGGCCAGGGTAGACGGAGGCTTTCAGATACGATGGCGTTTGGTTGCCATGACACTGGCATGACGCTGCCACAAGCTTGCGCTCATCTAAAAAAATATGGCAGGTGAAATGGAAATGATGATTTCTCTGTGCAATGTACTATGTATCTTCAGTTACAAGTTGTGCGATTTTATATTCACCCGGATTAGTGTGGACAGGGCCTTACGTTTCCATTAACGCTACCACCACAGCTGCGTCTTGTGAATCTAAATACTGCCGCGACGAGCGGGGATTCAGGAAGTAACATAACCTGATACAGCCCCGGGAATAAATAAAATAAGCGAGTATTATTTTGTAAAACACATTTAGTCTCGTTTCTATTCGTCAACAATATTGCATTATGTATTTAATTATTGTTATTGTCACATGACCAGCATTTACGTTGCGTCTCGTCTTCCTCACGTGATAAAGGGTCGTTGAGGAAAGCAACACTAGTCACACAGCTCGGTAACAGGGTCCATTCCACTCTACCTGGCTCTGATACTGTGTGACGCAAACTAGCTTAGCTCGGCTGGCAGAGACACATATTGTGACTTTAAGTACGGTTTCACGCAATGATGCACCAGAGGTCACAGTGTGGTGAATGTTTGAGACCGGTTTCACAATCAGTTTGGTTTGCCGGTGGAAAGGTAAACGGAGTTGAAGCTGGTGGAAACATCTACCTGGACATGGTTACCAGTGTTGGTTTAGGCAGGGCCGTGAGAATCTGTTCAACGGCCAGCAGCAGTCCGTCGATCTCCTCATCGGTGCTGATGTGGTGAGGCAGCTCAGAGTAGTCACAGGTAAGGCCGGCCTGATGCACCTGAGAGAGCGAGAGAGAGAGAGAGAGAGGGAGAGAGAGACAGACAGACAGACAGACAGACAGACAGACAGACAGACAGACAGACAGACAGACAGACAGACAGACAGACAGACAGACAGACAGACAGACAGACAGACAGACAGACAGACAGACAGACAGACAGACAGACAGACAGACACAGACAGACAGACAGACAGACAGACAGACAGACAGACAGACAGACAGAGACAGAGACAGAGAGACAGACAGACTGCATTATTGCTTACACCACTGATCTTACAGTAAGGATCTTGTTAATAATTGTTACAAACTAAAAAATAAAATAGGGTGTAGCAAGCCCTAAAAAGTCTTTGGTAAGTCTTTTAAGAAGAGTAGCAAAGACTATTATCCTATAAAGAGAACTCCCTGCCCTGTCATTAGCACAATTCCTGTTTCTTGTCCTCAACTCACATTGATGAATTACTTCCCTCCCGAGTGCAGTTCCCTGATCTCAAAGGCCCCACAGAGGCAACCCTGTGAGCTACATGAAGATACCAAAGATGATGTCATAAAATAAACCAATGAAAGGCGCACAATGCCGTCTCGCAATTTCTAAAGAAGTCGCCGCCTCTTCACAGATCCGATCTGATCTCCTTCTCTAAGCAGCGGCTATTCACTGTAACAACACATTAACACATCGCAACGCGTCCTGCGGGGCATGGCTACGAGCCAGCAGAGAGTTCATATAAGGGGGAGGAACTCTCCTGCAGAACGCTCTTCAGGATCAAATAAGGAGCAACGTCTCACTTAACAAAAGTAAAGCAATGTATTGTGTTCTGACGTGAATTATGACGCACAGGATGTGTTTAATAAGAGATTGAGTGTCTTGTGAAAGCAGGATGTGTTTAATAAGAGATTGAGTGTCTTGTGAAAGCAGGATGTGTTTAGTCATGTTAATACACGACTCACCAGGATGTCTTTATTCATGATATTTATTGATTGACCAACAGTATCTTTTAAGTTATGATATTCTTTTATAAACCAACAGTATATGTTTAGTCATGATGTTAAATCATTATTCAACAGTGTGTGGTATTAGTAATTATATTAATTAATGATCAACAGTGTGTGGTATTAGTAATTATATTAATTAATGATCAACATTGTGTGTTTAGTCATGATATTAATTCATGAATCAAAGTATGCATTTAGTAATTATATGAATTCATGAATCAACAGTAGGTGTAGGGTCAAGATATTAACTCATGAATCGACAGTGTGTGTTTAGTCCTGATGTTAACTCATGAATCGACAGTGTGTGTTTAGTCCTGATGTTAACTCATGAATCGACAGTGTGTTTAGTCCTGATGTTAACTCATGAATGGACAGTGTGTTTAGTCCTGATGTTAACTCATGAATCGACAGTGTGTTTAGTCCTGATGTTAACTCATGAATGGACAGTGTGTTTAGTCCTGATGTTAACTCATGAATGGACAGTGTGTTTAGTCCTGATGTTAACTCATGAATGGACAGTGTGTTTAGTCCTGATGTTAACTCATGAATGGACAGTGTGTTTAGTCCTGATGTTAACTCATGAATCGACAGTGTGTTTAGTCCTGATGTTAACTCATGAATGGACAGTGTGTTTAGTCCTGATGTTAACTCATGAATGGACAGTGTGTTTAGTCCTGATGTTAACTCATGAATGGACAGTGTGTTTAGTCCTGATGTTAACTCATGAATGGACAGTGTGTTTAGTCCTGATGTTAACTCATGAATGGACAGTACATATAGGGGTAGTCACCATCTCGTAATCTGGAGACTGGTCTCTGGCCTTCAGACTAGACACCAGCTGGGCGAGGGGAGCCATGCTGCAACCACACGTTAAACACATCACATCAGAGCAGGATCCTCCTGGAGGAACACATTGTGCCCCGAGCTAACAGGTTACAACTCAAGCTGGGCTATCAAGTCATAGGGAAAGGGAAAAGGGCAACGTGGAAGGGTTCTAAGACAAAACATTTTCTTAGGAGTTACACAAAAGATGATGAGAGTAGTTACTTAGAGTAAAGTTACATATTTTTCCCATTTGTACTTAAAATTTGAAATGATTATTAAAAAGGACGAAGTCGCTGTGCACAGCCTTCTGATACTCAGGTGATGTTGCTGTGCAACCAACAATAATATAAAGCCCAAAAAAGTGTCAAATCACCGCATGCTGGTGAGATGTTATGAATGCAAACGGCGCGTTTGGCTGTGGCTTCGTCAGGTTCACTCTTCAACCTCACATGACGCCGACAGGTGAAATAGGTGATTACAGGGTCACATGACCTCCCCAATTTGAATTTAGAAATGTTTACGTTGTTTGTATTAGAGCCCGACCGATATAGGATTTTTAAGGCCGATACCGATACGAATATTTTGTGATTTAAAAATCCGATATGCCGATATATCGGCCGATATATATTTAAAAAAAAAATCCAGAAACGCGCAACAAAACAAACAGATTTCCCTAACATTGGTTATTTGTAGTTATCCTTTAAATCCTTTTCACTCTCAGCTAACACGTAACAACAGCAAAACTGGACATGGTAGTCATGAATTAAGTCATGCTTATCGACTTTAGAGAATTGATGGGGATGTTCTTTAAATTGTTATTCGAGCAATTTATGTCTCGTGACAGTGATGTCCATATGATGATCTCAGTCGATCTCCGTCATTCACTCTGCCTAACTCTGGCTGAATCAGCGGGTTTGGGGCATTAGAGCGCCCTCTGGTGGACAAACTTTTTTTTTTTTAATATTCATTTATCGGCCATTATAAACGCTGATACCGAATAGTTTGAAAAATGCCTAATATCGGCCGATATATCGGTCGGGCTCTAGTATTTTGGTGAGAGCTGGTTCCCCGATCGCGATGGTTCGCCGACCACGCCCCCGCCCTAACCCGGGGCCGCCGGCTCGGGGGCAGAACGCTGAGGATGTGTAAGACGGCCGGCGGCCCCGCTCTTACCCGGGGTTGGCGGCCCAGCGCAGCACCGTCTCGTGGGCGTCGTCCTCCAGCAGGTCAGCGAACGCCGCCTCCAGGTCCTCCAGCTGATGGACCCGGAGCTCCACACACTCACCGATCGCCTCCTACACACGCGCACACGCACCCACACGCACACACAAGCGCATGCAAACACACACACACACACACACACACAAGCACACACACAGGCGTGCATGCAAACACATACACCCCCACGTCACACAAGCACACCTATTGTTGGGTCTCTTTTTTTATGCATCTGATGTATTTTGTCCTGGAACGTCTCGTTGAGCGTCTGGAGGGTAGGTCTCTGAGTAGGTCTCCGAGTGGCTCACCTCACTGGCCGTGGCGCTGGGTCTCCTGAACCCGTACAGCTGGAGGATGGCGTACTCCTCCTGGGAGACACACAGTCACCATCAGAATCAGAGCCTCAACCATTCCTCCTGTTTATAAAGCGCCTTTCGTTCATGGGCTCAAACAGTCCAGGCCGGACTAACTCCCTCGAGGGCAGTGGTGGTAAAACAGACGGACTGAAGCAGTCATTCACAGTGTTTATCCTATTTGCCCAGCTGTTTGGCACTCCATTGTTGCTACAGGATGCGTCTGGTTTTCATTGTGAGCCGGCATGGCCTGGGTCGCTCTGTCTGGAACAATGAGAGAATTAAACAGAGTGGAACTGAGGAGGGGTGCGGGTACCTGTGTGTACAGCTCTTTGAAAGGATTCTTACAGGAGAAAAAATCCAGATCAACATCCAGTATGTACGGATCCGTCTCCTTGACCACGGACAACAATGTGTTGACGACATAGCCAGGTGATCCTTTATCAGCTGGTCCGCTGTCGCCCCCTGCTGGCTGTAACACGGCAGCGCAGTCCAAGCCGGAGGACCCCGGAGGAAAAGGGCAGTCTGTTCCCTGGCTGTCCGACCGGGGTTTCTTGGGTTGCCACCGCAGTGCGTCCGTCTCTGGGGAGAGACGCCAGCCGGGCAGAGAGCAGGTGTCAACGTTTCTGCCTCTCTCTGAGACCTTACCCGCTCAGCTTTCACTGCCCGTTGTCAAGTCAAGGCCTACGACATGAATTGATGAGTTTTTATACGTCTATCCATTTGTTTGCTGTCCTGGCTCCACAATAGAGGAACGAGGACATCTGAACCCCGACCAGCCTTCAGCCACAGACTGGACCCCATCTGTTCTGACTGCAGCATTTAAAAAATAAATAATAATAATAACTATCTCTGTATTGTTCCTGGGAAGTGGCACATCACCCACATTTTATGTACTCTGATGATTCTTGCACTTTTTGGATGTATCTTCAAGGTTAAATCCACTTATTTTCTGTTCCTTTGCCCCTACGCCGTTGAAAAATATATGTCAATTGAACACCCTTACAGACAGGCTAAAACAATTCCACCTGCTTAACGAAAGACAGTGATTCCAATCGATGTTCCCATCTCGTGTGGACGGAGGGCTCTTCTAACACTCAGGGTGGAGTGGGCGGGACGGGAAGCATGCTATGAGAACCGATGGCTGACCACTGTAACCCCTGCAGACACAGAGCCGGCTCTACCGTCCTCAACATCGTCTCCTCGGTCTCCCTCTCCAGCCGTACCTGTGTGCGCCGCGTGGCTCCTCGGCGCGGGGTTGACCAGCACCACGTTCAGCGTCAGGGCCTTGGGGTTCTCCAGCTGCTCCTCGGGAACGTACAGACCGTCGCTCAGGAAGTAGTCGTCCTTGCTGGTCACCCTGCAGAGCCAATGAAAAGTCAGCATTTCAGACTTGCAAAAATGCTCCCAACAGGCAGAGAAGGAACACGCCGGTTGTAACGCCTTCTCAAAACCTGGTTCTCGAAGGTTCGACAAATTAGCATACTAGGGAAGTCAAGTCGATATGTATTCCGATAAAATGTAAAGATTTTGATGGGAAACATCATCATGATTCAACAGTGATTCAACTTTTTTGTGCTTTTCTATCTTCCAACCGGTTTGGCGTTAAAGTATGTCTGGTCAGGTCTGTGTGTTTTCCACCTTTGTTTTTTAAATGAAGCTGGGCCAAATAAATGGATTATAGTCCAATACTCTATAACAGCGCCCTCTGTAGGAACGCTTTTTACATTATGTTTTATTTGAGTTACACTTAAAGGTTTAGTTTTGGATTGCAAGCAGTGAGATTAGTTTCCCAGGGAATTACCGAGGCTTTCCTCACTGGTGGAACTTCAAATGTAACGCATCGCAGGGAGCCCTTAAAGGTGGAGGTGGACGTGGCGTACGGGCTGAGGGTGGGGCTGAGGGTGGGGTTGTGCGTGCCTGTTTACCTGATGGTGGTGGTGGAGGAATCCTTTCCCACGGCCATACGGTGCTCTCCTTCTTGGATCTGCTGGGCCCAGGGAGGGTGAAGCCAGGCCACAGAGGACACATGGTCTGCATAGACCATGGGCATGATCCAGTTCTCTATACTCAGCTGGCTGAAGGAGGAAACGGCACAGGTACAGTGAATATACAAGAGCTACGCTGCACACTGGAGACCATGCTGTAGAATCGTCAGTGTTTCTAATGTGCATCCAGTTAAATGGTTTTGAAATTCCCTTGGTTGTTTTGCATCTCCATATCTGAACCATATTGGTTAATCAATTGGAATCATTAATATGAATGAATCGCATTGTTTTTTTTGCAAGGCTCGTACAGCGCTCTCCATAGCGAGAGCGTGAAATGCAATATTTCTGAATATTTGACATATGCTGCACTGTGGCTTCAACTGTACGTTTGATATTGTATTAATTCTATCCAAAACATACTCAATTAAAGAGTCCTTGTCAAAGACGACGTCAGCAGACATGTTGACAGGGATAAGCAGATCGGGATGGGAGTCTAAATGGATCATCTTGATGTTCCTCATCGGAAGGTGTTTTGATGCTATCGCACGATAGATGTGACTCACCACCTTGCAAAGGAAAAAGTGATTCAAGTTTATTAATTCAAATGAAATAGCGGTCATACCAACAATAAAATTATCTATTCCGAATAAATCGTCTAAATTATGTCAAATGAATCATGATATAAAATAAATAACCATTCAGCTTTATTTTGACAGATTATAGATAGTACTAGCCTATTTGTGACCCAACGTTGTATATCGCGGAGAGTTGGTTCACATCAGAATATAGTATAGCCCATTACAAGACGGATTATTGCATATTTGATTAATGACTGAAATAATAATATCAATTGATCATTGTTATCATGTGTAATGTGAACTTGTTTATAATGCCGTCTGGATCTTCATAGTGCTTATGAGATTGTAACCCAAAACTCGGGCGTATTAATATCCTCCGTCCTAGTACGTTCATGGACGGCGGGGTCACAAATGGGGCTGGACATCATGCTGTGCTTCATCCAATACGGCAGCACACAGGAAGCCCAACTACAACATCCACAACCAACATTACCACTGGCGCCCTACTTTGGGGGGACATATAACACCAACAATAAAAAAATAATAATGGGGCAGCTACGAAGATATTCCCAGTAGCGTTAATAGTAACCAAACGTAACATTTCCACTTAACAAATAGCAGTCTAACGCTACGGCTAAACGTAGCGTGCCCTATAAACTTACGTCGTTATGATCCTCAACTATGCAAACGGGCAACTTTGCGTATACCCTCTTCTGCGTGGAGGAACTCATTTTATAATGAGAATCTTATCGCAGATAATGAGAATCTTAGCGAGACGGACAGTGACTTCTGCTTGGAGATGGAGCTAAACGGCATGCTGGTCAGCGTCCCTCTCCATAGTAAAAAAACACGGAAGTCCCGCCTGGGCGTCCTATCAGCAGCGAGCATGTTCTGCCCACGTGCTACCACCTGACCAGTACCATTGGATGTGATCATGGATTGAGAAAGAAAGCGTTAGGGATGTGATGAATATGTCGTGCGGATACCCTATTGAATAATTTAATAAATCTCTCTCTCCCTCTTCTTCTCAATACCTTCTCCTGTGTGTGTGTGTGTGTGTGTGTGTGTGTGTGTGTGTGTGTGTGTGTGTGTGTGTGGTGTGTGTTGGGTGTGTGTGTGTGTGTGTGTGTGTGTGTGTGTGTGTGTGTGTGTGTGTGTGTGTGTGTGTGTGTGAGGTCGTTATATGACATGTCTATGTCTCTATGTATGCGATTGAATAACTATTAGTTTGGCTGTTGGTTGATATTTGGTGATAGGGTTAGATTCAAAGAGTGACTTTGACTGGTTTCAGAAATTCTGACAATGATATAGTATAAATATTACATATTCTATATATTGCATTAACCGAGTCAATGGTGAATACTGTGCTAGTCTTGTAGCCACATGAGGGTGCTCTTATCCCAAACTAAAAACAGACAGAGCTTGTTTTACGTTGTTCTGCATTGCAACCCCCTGTAGGGAAGACACCATTGGCTACAATGTTTTTGATATATAATTTGATAATCTATCAAAATGAATTTGTAAACTTGGAGCCACAGTTCTACTCAAACATATCTTAGAGCTAGAAGTGGAAACTTTTAGAACAAAAAGGCAGTATTAATGACATTTATTTAAAGCAGGCCTGTATTTAATCAAATAGCCATTCTACTTTCATTCAAATAGCCTGCTGCATTTATACTCTCTTCTTAACCTGTGCACAGACTCTGTGCCTCACATTCACCCATGCATACACACTTTCATTCACCAATTCATACACGGCAGAGTCACAACAGCCAGCTCGACGGGAGCAGTTGAGGCAGACGTTAGAGACACCTCCAGCATTAGGTCAGGAGGAATCTGGGATGGGATCACACCAGCAACTTTCTGCTCACCAATTGTGTTGACCAATTTTTCAAATCCCTTTATATATTTCATAAAGGCATAGGAAGTAGGTTATCATGGAGGGACACATTCAGCTGCTAAATGCTGTCATTCATTAAAGACCATTCAAAGTACTAGATCGTATTACTTCTCACTTACTTGTGTATGTGTATGTGTGTGTGTGTGTTTGCGTGTGTGTGTGTGTGTGTGTGTGTGTGTGTGTGTGTGTGTGTGTGTGTGTGTGTGTGTGTATGTGTGTGTGTGTGTGCGTGCGTGTGTGTGTGTATGTGTGTGCATTTCGGTCAAAGAGTGCTTGTATGTGTGCAAAGTTAAAAGTTGAGTTGGAACAGCCGACTGTTATCTGAGCATGCAGTTAAACACAACCAATGCAAAATGACCATGTATCAAATAGACCAGACTTACATTGGTGTGTTTGTGTGTACATACCTGCATGCATGTTTGTGTGTGTTTGTGTGTACATACCTGCATGCATGTTTGTGTGTGTCTGTGTGTGTGTGTGTGCGCGTTTGTGTTTGTGTGTATGTACATTCGTGCATGTATGTGTGTGTGTGTTTGTGTGTGCATGTTAATGCATGTGCATGCTTCTTTGTGTGTATGTATGGGTGTGTGTGTGAGTGTGTGTGTCTGTGTGTGTGGCTGTGTGTGCATGCTCCTTTGTCTGTATGTGTGTGTGTGTGTGTGTGTGTGTGGTGTGTGTGTGTGTGTGTGTGTGTGTGTGGTTGTGTGTGTGTGTGTGTGTGTGTGTGTGTGTGTGTGTGTGTGTGTGTGTGTGCGTGTAAGCACATTACCAGGAGCTTTACCTTGGCAGTGGCGGCCAGACGGACCTCATTACGATTGTTATTTTGATGCGTCCACAAAGGGCCGCGGGTGTTTACTGCCTCTGTTTGCGTTGTTGTGTCGTAGGTCTGTGTGTCACCGGCCCCTGTGAACAGGGGCCCGGCGTTGCCCCTGGCGATGCACGACAACAGGTGCCATGGGTCGCAGTGACTTTAGCGGCATGACCCGGGCGGAAGCGGCGAAGACCTCCTGACGAGGCCCATGCCGGTGGTTTGGGGCGGGCTGGCACCTGAGCTCAATTAAAGTGTGTTTGTGTGTCTGTTACCGACGTGTTGGTGCATGGCACAAGGTGGACGGGTGTCATCAGCCAGCAACCAGCGGGAAGCTCTGACTGGGATGAGAGAGGGGGAGGGGTGGGGGAGCATGATGTTCAGAGAGGATAAAGAGACGTGGGGGACTGGAGGAAGACAACTCTCTGCAGATGGAGAGGAACAATGGGAGGTGGGAAATCAACAAAGGAATACCTGGTGTGCGTTCTGTTGGGCCTTTTAAAACCAAAACAAAATTACCATGTTTCTGTTATTTTTCAAACTGCAGTTTGAACTTTTTAAAATAATACTTATTTATTTAAGTTATTTATTCACTTCTGTAACACTATGCCATTTTCTGATATGTGTTTTTATGGTCTAAAAAGAGGGCATCATTTCATAAGAGTTCTGGGACTCTACACTTGAGTTCTGTGATAAATAAAGTTATATTATACAAATAGTGTTGAGATTTACTGTATTGAACACTGAATAGCAAAACCATATTGTGTTTAATGACAACAATATGCTGACCAATCAAAAAGGTCATGGAACTTAGTCCCTCATCCTGATCCAATTACAAGGCAATCCCTCGAAGCCAACATCAAATGTACAGGAAGCTCCCAGTCCTACAGATGAGACTAAGATTTGATGTCCCTTCACAGAAAGCATCCATAAGCTATCCCACATATCAGAGTCGAGCAATGAGGTATGCATGGCAATTTTTGTAATAATGCAAATAACCAAACCACTGTGTCCACTCCACTGCTTTGAACATTTGTAACGGGGCTAGCATAAATGTCGTTTGAGCAAGTCTGTGTAAACAGATATATGCTTCTGTCATTCCACATTGAAACCAATTCATCTGGGATTGATCAAGATATCAAACAGGTGGACACGCATAAGATCATGGAACAAGATATTTCCTTTGTCATTTGTTTTCAAAGTAGGCCATAATGGCTTTAAATAATATGTCCCCAGAAATAATAATATTAAGGCAGGCAAGTTGCACCTTGCCTGGTGACCAAGCCAATCAACAGCCTCCCTTTGTGCAAAAGTGATGAGCGGTGTAATAGGAGAGGCTGTGTGTGCGTCGGGCATCGTTGAGGTTTGACGCCGTCTGCGGCACAAATGCCGGGGTGAGTGTGAAACTGAAACCCACTGACCTTGGCGATTCTCTCACGGAAATACTCAAACTGTATAGCATGGACTAAGTTTACCCCCAATCTTCTCTTCTTGACATTACAGATGAATTGCAAACACAGGGGGATCGTGAACCTAGAGGTCTCTTCGACCTCGATTGTGTGCGTTCTCTTATAGGCAGAAGGCCCTCATTCACATCGGGACTGTTTTAGTAACACTAATGAGGATATTAAGTGTGTTCCTATGGAAGATGAGATTCCGAAAGGAGAAATGTTCAACATGGTGAGCAGGAGTAAACTTGACGATATACGATTCACAGCTGATGGTAACTTCCCTACCACGTGTAAACCAGGCTCTGTTTTGGTCATCGCGTTACAACACTTCCATGTAAAGTTCAAGTTTACAGGTATCTATGGCCTTTGCTCAGGCTGATCTGGTTTGCGGTGTGAATGTTAACACACCGGGACACTCTGGTCAACCAACATTATTTATATTATTAGTAGTAGTAGGCTATATTTAAAATATGAAGATGAATCAAATGGTTTTTTTATAGTTTATTTTTAAACTCCCTCTCTCTTCCATTGTATGTTTTAATATGTCTACAATATATATAGGCCTATATATTTATTTTTAACTTAAATTGACGTTACCAAACAAAACCTTGTGAATTCCTCTTTTCTATTCAATGACAACAGAATAGAGCACTATACATTGTTACTAAATAATAATTCCAATAGGAAATCAGTGAATAAATGCAATGTTTGCTTGCATACCTGTACCGGGTGTGCCCTCTAAGGATACAACACATGCTGGAAATATATTAATTAAATTCCTACAGAATTAAACTGGTTAACTTCCGCATTCTATCGGTTAACCTTCCAGCAGTTTTCATGTCTGTCTGTTTACGACAAGAGTATAATCTGTAAAAATACAAGAAATAGGACATTGGACAAATGTCGTTCATACAAACCAAGGTAAACGTGTGCGGCCCGGATCAGAGTGGTTTGCTCCATGTGGCAGTCTCCGGGCAGCGCGAGCAGCTGTTGGTCATTGGCACTATATTTGGTCGCAGGATAACTGAAGCCCTCGCGGATACCCCGGCCAACTTTCACGCTTCACAGTAAGAGCGCCCCTCATACAACATTACGCCCGTCTCTGGTGGGCAGATCAACTAAACCTGCTGTTTCCTTTTTTCTTGACCAAGGGGTCACTGTCATACACACCCACACACACACCGACACCGAAACGACACACACACACACACACACACACACACACACACACACACACACACACACACACACACACACACACACACACCCACACACACACACACACACACACACACACCACACACACACACACACACACAGTGATCTCGAAGGTTCCTTTTTTCTTGACCGAGTGCTCACCGTTATACACACACTGACACACACACGTACACACCGACGCACACATGATCTCAAGGTTTACTGGTGGTGCCTGCCCAGTATCGTAGTTATATGTAGGTTGTGGTGATTGTTGTAAATTTGTCCGTGTTGAAATGAAATACTCTGTCACAGTATGCATTACAAAAAAAACAATAGTCAAATGTCACACAAAAAACCTGATGAACCAGCGAAACGTGATCCAGACACAGAACAATTCAGACAAAGGAATAAAATGTAAACCCACTTTTATTGATCTTCATCACCTTAACAACAAAATAACAACCGAGAAAACTAACAAAGTTAACAGCCATTGCAATCTAAACATGAAGAGAACTACAACATTTGAAAATAAATATTTTTGCAAGTGTTTTATTAGCAACAGTCAATGGACATTACTTAGCGGTATCTTCAAATATAGATTTGCTTTTTACATTGATTTTTTTTGTGAAAAAATTGTATTTTCAAAAGTTATTGATAGTGCTTTGTGAAAAGAACCCATGTACCTGTACAACGTACAAAACCATACAAATATTTTACAGAGAAATAATTTTCTCGATATATGACAAAACTAGAACCCCCATTTGTGACAAAATATAGTTGGCACATAATCGGCATTACCCATAGAAAATAGCTGTATTTATCTTAATGTACATTCAGTGCGAATGATAAAGGCGACAGATATTTGCGATTCATTCTGGACGCTCCTTCCGACTTAAATACAAAACAAAACTTAAATAGCATCTCCCTTCCTTCTGTCAGCTCCTTTCCCGTCTCCCATCTCGCCCTCCCTCGACTCCTTTAAGATCAGAGGTGGCAGGAGACGTCCAACTGCATGCTGCGTTGCCAAGCTACTGTATATATAGGGAGGTCATCTTATTCGAAGTCAACTGTGAAACATATTTTCTCTCATGATGGTGGATTTATTTTAGGACCATTACAAACAAAACCGAAAAACCCTGGAGTTTTACCAGCAGTACCCCAAATACCTTCAGTAGAATAAGTGGTGACATTAGTCAGAAAGCTGTATATATGGGAAATAGCGTATAATAATACAATGAATGTTTCACAGAAAAAATATTATTTCAAGATGTATTATTCTATTATTCTTTACATTTATTTTTACATATTCCTTTTTGTTTGTTTTACTGAATAAATCAGTCCATCTTATCCCTTCTGCAAATTTGACCATATCCTCCGATCAATTTGATAACTATTTCTCCTAATGAAAATGACATCTGCACAAATATACTGAGTTTCATATCACATCCTCATCTGGTTTAACAATTGTCAGTTAAAGTCAGCACTATCAATCTACCCAAATAACTTAAATTATTTGTAAATAAATAAATTAGTAATAAATTAAATACCGATTTTTTTTCTGTTTTGTTGTTGGCTCATTTGCTTGTTTCCTTAATATTGTTCATCTTGCTTCAAAGGCCACCCAACAACTTATTTTGCATCAGCTTTTGAAGCTTAGCCCTTGAAATTTTAGATGAGTGAAACTTTAAATAAAATAAATCGTCTGAATTCCAAGAATTTCCAAAGATCTCATCACTGTTCTCTACAATCGTTAAAATTTCAGCATGGTACATTACTAGTCACTGGAGATGTACCTTTAATTATAAAACGCAAGGGCTGCCTAATGTTTAGCTCCGAACTATCTAAATTATAAATTGCATCGTCAATATTAAAAGTTCCTCAGTCAGCCCAATGAAGAGATTGCACAACACTGCAGGTGATGGAATGAAAAAGATGTCTCTCAATATTTTTTTTGTTTGATTTCAGGCCCTCAACCTTGCATTCAGCACATTTTAAAGAACCAGGCCAGAATAATTAATTTTCCCATGTCTCCAATGAAACAACCAGAAGTGACTATGTTTTTCGCGACGCAAACTTCAGATATCTCATAGCTTTGATGACCTAGACTTCCATTTTATCCAAAGAAACTGTC